>NW_026969664.1:0-32083 GCF_028390025.1 Pseudophryne corroboree
CATAAGCCTCCTCATCAAACATGTCGACACAGCCGTACCGACACACCGCACACACACAGGGAATGCTCTGACTGAGGACAGGACCCCACAAAGTCCTTTGGGGAGACAGAGAGAGAGTATGCCAGCACACACCACAGCGCTATATAAACAGGGATTTACACTACACAAAGTGATTTTCCCTATAGCAGCTATATAAATACAGTTTTTCGCCTAAATTTAGTGCCCCCCCTCTCTTTTTTACCCTTTGAGCCTGGAAACTGCAGGGGAGAGCCTGGGGAGCTGTCTTCCAGCGGAGCTGTGTAGAGGAAATGGCGCCAGTGTGCTGAGGGAGATAGCCCCGCCCCCTTCACGGCGGGCTTCTTCCGCTCTTTTATTAATATTATGGCAGGGGATTTTTGCACATATATAGTTTATTAGACTATATTATGTGCTTTTTGCCAATTTAAGGTACTCTAATTGCAGCCCAGGGCGCCCCCCCCCCCCCCCCCCCCAGCGCCCTGCACCCATCAGTGACCGGAGTATGTGGTGTGCATAGGGAGCAATGGCGCACAGCTGCAGTGCTGTGCGCTACCTTAATGAAGACCGGAGTCTTCAGCCGCCGATTTCCAGGACGTTCTTCTTGCTTCTGGCTCTGCAAGGGGGACGGCGGCGCGGCTCCGGGACCGGATGACCCAGGCTGGGCCTGTGTTCGATCCCTCTGGAGCTAATGGTGTCCAGTAGCCTAGAAGCCCAAGCTAGCTGCAAGCAGGTAGGTTCGCTTCTCTCCCCTAAGTCCCTCGTAGCAGTGAGTCTGTTGCCAGCAGATCTCACTGAAAATAAAAAACCTAATAAATACTTTCTTTTACTAGAAGCTCAGGAGAGCCCCTAGTGTGCAACCAGCTCGAGCCGGGCACAGATTCTAACTGGGGTCTGGAGAAGGGGCATAGAGGGAGGAGCCAGTGCACACCAGATAGTACCTAATCTTTCTTTTAGAGTGCCCAGTCTCCTGCGGAGCCCGTCTATTCCCCATGGTCCTTACGGAGTACCCAGCATCCACTTAGACGTCAGAGAAATATTGTTTTATTTGTACAAAGAGAAGCCTCCTATCAATTGTATCAACAGGCAGATATATATACCAACAATATTTTGCAGTGTGTCGCCCCGATGTCCATTATTATGCTCCCCGTGTCAATTATTATGTCGTCTCCTCCTATGCCATTGTTATTTGTTCCTCCTCTGTTCATTATGCCCCTCCCTGACTATTATGTGCCACCCCCCTCTGTGCCCATTATTATGTGCCACCCCCCCTCTGTGTCCATTATTATGTCCCACCCCCCCTCTGTGCCCATTATTATGTGCCACCCCCCCTCTGTGTCCATTATTATGTCCCACCCCCCCTCTGTGTCCATTAATATGTGCCATCACCCCCCTCTGTGTCCATTATTATGTGCCACCCCCCCCTCTGTGTCCATTATTATGTGCCACCCCCCCTCTGTGTCTATTATTATGTGCCACCCCCCCCTGTGTCCATTATTATGTGCCATCCCCCCTCTGTGTCCATTAATATGTGTCCCCCTCTGTGTCCATTAATATGTGTCCCCCTCTGTGTCCATTATTGTTCCTGTCCATTATGCACCCCCCTGTATCCATTATTAATCCTCCCCTCTGTGCCCATTATTATATTCTGCCACACCACTGTGTTCATTATGGTGTTCCTCCCCTCCTCCTTTGTAGAGTTAATGCACCCTGAAGTTTACTTACCTTTTCTCTTTTCTGTTCCTCTGACTCGGCTCCTCTTCCAGGCTTACGCGGTCCACCGGTCTCCTCAGCGCTGACAGGAAGGTCAAGTGCTGCCAGCATACAGCGACCGGCAGCATCCGGCAGTCAGGAGGATGCACTGGCGGCCGGTTCCTGTCTTAAATCCACTGCATGCATAGTTATCGGCGGCACCCGTGCAGAGCGCCTAAGTGACGTCATGCATTGCAGTGTCACATGGCGCAGAGAAGGGGAGGCACACTATGCGGCACAGGCAAGGTTTGGGAAGCCTTCCATTGTGCCCACGCAGCCCTTTCATACACCTGGTCCAGGTGAATTAATCCTGTGCAATCCACACAGCTTCTCTTCCATCCAGCTGACCGGCTGACCGCGGCAAGAAACCGCCTTTGACTCTCCGACAGCAGCTTGCTATCACCGCCGGCCAGCGATCACGAGAACAGGAGACGACCGCACATTTCCTCCTGGCGGCAGGTACTCAGCATTGGGTTACCCACCTTTCCGCTCTGCTGTGCAATCACATTGTGCATTTCAGCAGCTTGTTTCATCGCCGGCTGGCGATCAGGAATACAGGGGACGATTATACATCTCTTTCTATTGGGAGGTGCTCTGCACTGGGCACCGCAATACTCCTCTCCTCTGTGCAGAACATCGGGAAACGCAGGACTCACTAGCCGGGGACGCCCGGCCAAGTTTATACCAGCCCTTGCCGGAGAGGTAGTATATGTTTACATTTATCTGGAACTACATCTACAAATTCTCCTGTTCCCTCCCTATTGCACAATTAGGATTGAATATATTGGATAGCCATTTTTATCACACGGCTGAACCTTTATATCACCTGAGACAGATATAGGTGTATTATTAACCTACATGTTTTATAACTATATTGATTTAGAGAATACATTCTTTACATTTTATACGTTGTGCTCTCTATTTTATATAGCTGCTGACACACAGCGCAGCCACTTTTCTTGCTCTATAGTCTTCCAATCCATCTCACATAGTGGTGTGGCAAGCGCAGTGTCTCAGGAGCCTGTTGTACCTTAATTTGTTGGTTTTATTTAAATGATTGATTTGTTTGAGGCGCTGAACAAGTAGTTTCTTTTGTTGTTCTTTCAACGTATGTCTGGGGAGTGGAGGTTGTTGAGGTGGGGTTTGAATTGGCAGAGCGGAGGCTCGGATGGCCGCTGCTGGTGCCAGGAAAAATTTTTTTTTCCTGTCTCCAGCGGATCCTCTTTGGTGTTGTGGGCCTATTTTCATGGGGGGGCCTGGAGCTGCAGCTCCACCCGCCCCATTGTTAATCCAGCCCTGCCTATAGTTAATAAAGTAATTTTTATTTTACTTTTTTTTTAAATTTGGCAATGTAAGCTGTGCTATGCTGGGTTGCCACTAGATGTCGCACTAAGCAATCTGAAAGGAAGAGCTCATGTTATGTCATTGTTGATTTCTTCAGTATTAGTATTTGAAAGACCAAATAAGTGAATAAATAAAAAATGAAATGACCGGTTTAGATACTTGGGGCCACAGTTATACACAATGCCGATATTCATCTAAACTGCAGATTTTTTGGCTATTGTGCATGTGTTAAAATCCTGAAGTACTTGCACATCATATGCGTTCCATGGAGTCGCGGTTCCAATTGACACACACTCTGCCTGAAATGTATTGAAAATATATTGGGTGTTCCTGGGCGGTGACTGGAATTCACTCACAGTGACCATCTTACAGGTTTATTATGCAAGTATCACAGGCATGTAGCAGAAGTGGTTGCCAACTCAGGGCCTGATTTAAGTATGAACAATAATGCTGTCACAGCTAGAGATGAGCGGGTTCGGTTCTCAGAGAACCGAACTCCCCCGTACTTCACCAACCGAGCCCGGATCCAAGCCCGGCTCGGGTTTTCCCGCCTGACTCGGAAACCAGAACGAGGCAAAACGTCATCATCGCGCTGTTGGATTCTCACGGGGTTTGGATTCCATATAAGTCACCACGCATCACCACCATTTTCACTCTGGCATTGGAGAGCGTAGAGAGAGGAAGTGTCTCCGTCCTCAGTGTCCTGCATCAGTTCAGTGTTAGTGTCTTGTGCTGCATCAGTCCAGTCACAGTGGTTGTGTCCTCGGCTGCCATATGTTCAGTGCTGCTGTATAAGTCCAGTCCAGTGGTGCTGTGTTGTGCTGCATCAGTCCAGTGGTGGTGTGTTGTGCTGCATCACTCCAGTCACAGTGGTGGTGTCCTCTGCTCCCATATGTCCAGTGCTGCTGTATAAGTCCAGTCCAGTGGTGGTGTCTTGTGCTGCATCAGTCCAGTCACAGTGGTGGTGTCCTCTGCTGCCATATGTCCAGTGCTGCTGTATACAGGGCTTAAAGTGGTCTTGGAGAGGTGGGGGAACTCACCTCACCTGCAATGCCACAGAAAGGGTGTGGCCTCACAAGGAAGGGGCGTGGCCACACAAAAGTACCACCAATTCAAAATAATGCTTCACAGTAGCACAATCTTATTCACATTGCCCGCCCCACATACTAGTGCCCTTTACACACAATGCCCACAATTTTCAGAGTCCCCCCTTTTACACAGTACGGCAGACAGCGTCCCCTTTTACACACTACGACAGGTAGAGCCCCTTCCAGGGGCAAACGCAGGATTTTATGAGGGGGTTTTATATATATATATATATATATATATACATATACATATACACATACACACACACACACACACACACACACACACACACACACACACACACACACACAGAGTCTTGAAAGTGCAAAAACAGACATAAAGAGTGACATGGCAAGAGAGGGTGAGAGAGACATGGGGATAGAGACATTGCAAGAGAGAGAGAGAGACATGGCAAAAGAGAGAGAGATGAAGAGGAGACATGGCAAAATAGAGTGACATGGAGAGAGAGAGAGGGACATGGAGAGAGAGAGAATATCAGCAGCAGAAAGACTGGGCACCCAGAGCTGTGAATTGTGGCAGCAGTTACCTGGAGGTCTTCATGAGGAGGGAGAGTTGACTCTCCTACCAGACGCCCAGGCAGGGGCAAACGCAGGATTTTCTTGGGGGGGGTTCCGTTCACGTATGCATGTACATATGTTGTGATATACATATACATATATACATATATATATATATATATATATATATATACACACATACATACACTTCTGTACATATACATACATACTTACACACAGCATACATACATTCATGGCGTACTTTCAAAAACATATATACAATACATAACTACTCGGATCAAACATACACACTGCAGACACACACACGGAGCATACATGCATGCATACACACAGAGCATGCATACATATACACACAGAGCATGCATACACACACACAGCACATACACACACATAGGATACATACACACGGCACATGATACACACATAGGATACATACACACAGCACATGATACACACACAGGATACATGCACACAGCACATGATACACACATAGGATACATGCACACAGCACATGATACACACATAGGATACATGAACACAGCACATGATACACACATAGGATACATGAACACGGCACATGATACACACATAGGATACATGAACACGGCACATGATACACACATAGGATACATGAACACGGCACATGATACACACATAGGATACATGAACACGGCACATGATACACACATAGGATACATGAACACAGGCCATGATACACACATAGGATACATGAACACAGGCCATGATACACACATAGGATACATGAACACAGGCCATGATACACACATAGGATACATGCACACAGGCCATGATACACACATAGGATACATGCACACAGCACATGATACACACATAGGATACATGCACACAGCACATGATACACACATAGGATACATGAACACAGCACATGATACACACATAGGATACATGAACACGGCACATGATACACACATAGGATACATGCACACAGCACATGATACACACACAGGATACATGAACACAGCACATGATACACACACAGGATACATGAACACAGCACATGATACACACACAGGATACATGAACAAAGGCCATGATACACACACAGGATACATGAACAAAGGCCATGATACACACACAGGATACATGAACACAGGCCATGATACACACACAGGATACATGAACAAAGGCCATGATACACACACAGGATACATGAACAAAGGCCATGATACACACACAGGATACATGAACACAGGCCATGATACACACATAGGATACATGAACGCAGCACATGATACACACATAGGATACATGAACGCAGCACATGATACACACATAGGATACATGAACACAGCACATGATACACACACAGGATACATGAACACAGGCCATGATACACACACAGGATACATGAACACAGGCCATGATACACACACAGGATACATGAACACAGGCCATGATACACACACAGGATACATGAACGCAGCACATGATACACACATAGGATACATGCACACAGCACATGATACACACATAGGATACATGCACACAGCACATGATACACACATAGGATACATGAACACAGCACATGATACACACACAGGATACATGAACACAGGCCATGATACACACACAGGATACATGAACACAGGCCATGATACACACACAGGATACATGAACACAGGCCATGATACACACACAGGATACATGAACGCAGCACATGATATACACATAGGATACATGCACACAGCACATGATACACACATAGGATACATGCACACAGCACATGATACACACATAGGATACATGCACACAGCACATGATACACACATAGGATACATGCACACAGCACATGATACACACGTAGCTTATAAACACATAGCACCCCCCCCCCCCCTCTTCCTTCCAAACACCAGGGCAGTGGGTTCCTCACCCGGCCAACTAAGCCCCCCCTACACTTAAAACAAATACCTGTGCTCAACTGCAGTACAGTTCACTGCAAACATTTCCGTCCTGCCTCACCCGGCCGGCCAGCTCTGTCACATGGGAGGTCTGCCTGGGAGGAGCTGCAACTTTCTCTGCAGCTACTGTTGCTCCCCGTACATTCAGCCAGCCTGCCTCCGTCCTCTCCTCAGTTAGTGGAGGCAGCTGCCGGCAGCCGCACCGCACAGTCTATTTGCGGGGGGGGGGGGGGGGATCGGGCGTTACAGCCCGCGGCTCAGTCACACTCCGGCGGCTGTGGCTGCGGCAGAGGGGGGGGGGGTGAGGGCAGTGGGCACTTTGAACCTGGCGCCGGCTGAGCGCCATTCACGGCTCCTGGACCGTCAGCTAATGAGAAGCTGCCACTTGGCAGCTTTTCATTGGCTGGCGGTCTGCGAGCCGTGATTGGCTCACGCCAGATTTTGAAAAAGCCTCATCTACTTCTAATTGGTGCTGCAGCCGGTCCGCGAGCCGTGATTGGCTGGCGGCCGCTGCCACCTTTATAATGGAACAGGGACATGATGCTGTGGCCGGGCGGAGGCGGAACTGGTTCCGCCTGCAATTAGAGGTGACGGAACGCAGTTCCGTCCCGTTCCGGCCCACTTTAACCACTGGCTGTATAAGTCCAGTCCATTGCAGTGGTGCTGTGTTGTCCTGCATCAGTCCAGTGGTGGTGTCCCTGTGCTGCTGTATATGTCCAGCGATACTGCCGTATATGTCCAGCGATACTGCAGTATATGTCCAGCGATACTGCCGTATAATTCCAGTGGTATTGGCGTATAATTCCAGTCCAGTGATCCTGCTGTATAATTCCAGTGATCCTGCCGTATAATTTAAGTGGTACTGGCGTATAAGTCCAGTCCAGTGGTACTGCCGTATATATGTCCAGTGGTACTGGCGTATAAATCCAGTAATCCTGCTGTATAATTCCAGTGGTACTGGCATATAAATCCAGTGATCCTGCTATATAATTCCATATAAATCCATATAATTCTGTAAAAATCCAGTTCAGTGGTGCTGCCATATAAGTTCAGTGGTGCTGTCCTGTGCTGTACATTATTTACTCCAAATAAAGGGGTTAATAATATTTAATCCAAATAATTTTCACAGGGTTTGCCCTGTGTGGTGTAGAGGTATGCTCTCCTGTACCACATATTGTTATATAACTCCAGAAAAATAATGGAGAACAAAAATTTGGAGTTTAAAATAGGGAAAGATCAAGAACCACTTCGTCCTAGTGCTGAAGCTGCTGCCACTAGTCATGACATGGACGATGAAATCCCATCAACGTCGTCTGCCAAGGCCGATGCCCAATGTGATAGAAGAGGGCATGTAAATTCCAAAAAGCCTAACTTCAGCAAAAAGACCCCCCAAAAAGAATTTTAAATGGTGTGAGGAGGAACGTAAACTTGCCAATATGCCATTTATGACACGGAGTGGCAAGGAACGGCTAAGGACCTGTCCTATGTTCATGACTAGTGGTTCAGCGTCACATGACGATGGAAGCCCTCATCCTTCCGCTAGAAAAATGATAATAGTTAAGCTAGATGGTATCATAAATCCCCAAGGAGAGTCCAAGTGTGTCTGTGGTTGCAATGCCTGACCTTCCAAACACTGGACGGGAAGAGGTGGCTCCTTCCACCATTTGCAAGCCTTCTGCAAGTGCTGGAAGTAGCATCCACAGTCCAGTTTCTGATATTCAAATTGAAGATGTCACTGTTGAAGTACACCAGTTGACGATGAGGATTCTGATGGTGATGTGTTTTGTTTAAATCGGGCACCAGGGGAGACACCGTTGTCTGTGGGCTGAATAAGCCCATTGTGATGCCTGGGCAAAATACCAAAAAAAGCCACCTCTTCGGTGTGGAATTATTTCTCCACAAATCCGGACAGCAGGTGTCAAGCCATGTGTTGTCTCTGTCAATCTGTAATAAGTAGGGGTAAGGATGTTAACCACCTAGCAACATCCTCCCTTATATGTCACCTGCTGTGCATTCATCAGAAGTCAGTGTCAAGTTGTGAAACTTTGGGTAAGAGCATAAGCAGATCACTGACACCTAAATCCCTTCTTCCTCTTCTACCCAAGCTCCTGCAAGTCACACCACCAACTCCCTCAACGTCAACTTCCTCCTTAGTCAGGAACGTCAGTGGCCCTGCAGGCCATGTCACTGGCAAGACTGAGGAGTCCTCTCCTAACCAGGATTCCTCCGGAGGATCCTTGAGTGGTACGCCTGCTGTTGCTGCCGCTGCTGTTGTTGCTGCTGCGAGTCGATCGTCATCCCAGAGGGGAAGTCGGAAGACCACTTGTACTACTTCCAGTAAGCAATTGTCCAACAGTCCTTTGTGAGGAAGATGAAATGTGACAGCAGTCATCCTTTTGCAAAGCGGATAACTGAGGCCTTGACAGCTATGTTTGTGTTAGACGTGCGTCCGGTATCCGCCATTAGTTCAGTGGGACTTAGAGAATGGTTTGAGGTACTGTGTCCCCGGTATCAAATCCCATCTAGGTTCCACTTCACTAGGCAGGCAATACCGAGAATGTACAGAGATGTCAGAAAAAGTGTCCTCAGTGTCCTAAAAAATGCATTACATCTGGGCAAATTCCAGCACGTCCCATGTTTTGCACATACAATTAATTTGGTGGTGCAGAATTTTTTGAAAAATGACAGGGGCGTGCAGGAAATGCTGCCGGTAGCCCGAAAAATTGCGGCCCACTTTCGGCATTCAGCCACCGCTGTTAGGAATATTTGTGTTTTGTTTTGCCTTGCATTACCTCATTCCTGCCTCTAGGGGTCTCACTTGTTGCCTCAGGTCTGAATGGCAGTTGCACACTGCCTCTGCAGGGTAATTACCTGATTGTGTGCACCTGGAGCCCAACACCCTGCTGCTATTTAACTCCAGCTCACAGGCACTTAGTTGCAGATCATTGCGGTTCCGTATGGAGTGAGACTGGGCTCTCTCCAGTAACCCTGTCCAGATTCTGCCTTATTTGCTTCTTGGAGACTTCCCTGCAGTTTGCTAAAACGCATGTGCCTTGCTTCTGGACTTCTTACCCTGCCAGTTCAACATCTACATTTCTGGACTATTATTTGCAGTTTGTTTCCATTCCTGCCTGATCACTTCATTTTTGGTATGTTATTTTTCCCCTGCTTGATTTAAACCCGGATTTCTTCATGTTTATTTTGCATCTATGTTTAACCTGAAATATTCCATTTATCGTGTTTTGTTCCATGTAATCAAGCATCCAGTTTATATTTATTTTTACCACCACTTTTTCCACAATAAACTTTACTTAATTTTCACCTGGCTTCAGCTGACCTCTTTCCAAGCACGCACACACAGAGAACTCTAGAAGTCGTTACAGAATGATCTGCCAAAATAAACGTGTGCAGGAGTTTTGTTTTGATTCAGCTGAATCTCATAAAATGGCTTCACTTCAGAAAGGTTCCCTGCCTCTCAAGTTTTTGCCGTTTTTGAGTTCTGCATTGCTGGTGGATTTCAGAGAGAAACTGGAGGGTATTCAAATCCTATCTTCAGAGATACTGTCTGCTCTGCCTGAAGATTCAGTAAGGTTACCCGCTCCCTTTAAGGAGACGCAGGAAAAAAGGGGAAAAGATCAGTCTGGTACTCTCAATTCTGGCTGCTGTTTTTCTAGCGTAAGCAAAGGCAAGTTTTGGAGTTTTCCACGACCCAGTGTCTCTGAGGAAGAAAGGAGACATAGAAGGGATAAGAAGCTCTGTTTTTATTGCGGCAGGTCGGGACATTTTATTCAGTTATGTCCTGCTCGCAAACATAAAAAGAGCTTTCCTCATTCTGCCATAGTGCCAAATTCTGCTCAGTTATGCCACTGTGGTGCTCAAATTTCGAAAGGAGGGGTGTCCGGCCAAGCGACCCCAGGAGGGGTGTCCGGCCAAGCGACCCCAGGAGGGGTGTCCGGCCCAGCGACCCCAGGAGGGGTGTCCGGCCCAGCGACCCCAGGAGGGGTGTCCGGCCCTGCGACCCCAGGAGGGGTGTCGGTCCCTGCTGCCCTTGCCTTTGGGCATGAGGTCCCTGCTGCCCTTGCCTTTGGGCATGAGGTCCCTGCTGCCCTTGCCTTTGGGCATGAGGTCCCTGCTGCCCTTGCCTTTGGGCATGAGGTCCCTGCTGCCCTTGCCTTTGGGCATGAGGTCCCTGCTGCCCTTGCCTTTGGGCATGAGGTCCCTGCTGCCCTTGCCTTTGGGCATGAGGTCCCTGCTGCCCTTGCCTTTGGGCATGAGGTCCCTGCTGCCCTTGCCTTTGGGCATGAGGTCCCTGCTGCCCTTGCCTTCGGGCATGAGGTCCCTGCTGCCCTTGCCTTCGGGCATGAGGTCCCTGCTGCCCTTGCCTCACGGCATGAGGTCCCTGCTGCCCTTGCCTCACGGCATGAGGTCCCTGCTGCCCTTGCCTCACGGCATGAGGTCCCTGCTGCCCTTGCCTCACGGCATGAGGTCCCTGCTGCCCTTGCCTCACGGCATGAGGTCCCTGCTGCCCTTGCCTCACGGCATGAGGTCTCTGCTGCCCTTGCCTCACGGCATGAGGTCCCCGTTGCCCTTGCCTCACGGCATGAGGTCCCCGTTGCCCTTGCCTCACGGCATGAGGTCCCCGTTGCCCTTGCCTCACGGCATGAGGTCCCCGTTGCCCTTGCCTCACGGCATGAGGTCCCCGTTGCCCTTGCCTCACGGCATGAGGTCCCCGTTGCCCTTGCCTCACGGCATGAGGTCCGAGAGGTGCCCGCTTCGCCAGAGGTCCGAGAGGTGCCCGCTTCGCCAGAGGTCCGAGAGGTGCCCGCTTCGCCAGAGGTCCGAGAGGTGCCCGCTTCGCCAGAGGTCCGAGAGGTGCCCGCTTCGCCAGAGGTCCGAGAGGTGCCCGCTTCGCCAGAGGTCCGAGAGGTGCCCGCTTCGCCAGAGGTCCGAGAGGTGCCCGCCTTGCCAGAGGTCCGAGAGGTGCCCGCCTTGCCAGAGGTCCACGCCTTGCCAGAGGTCCGAGAGGTGCTCGCCTTGCCAGAGGTCCGAGAGGTGCCCGCCTTGCCAGAGGTGCCCGCCTTGCCAGAGGTCCGAGAGGTGCCCGCCTTGCCAGAGGTCCGAGAGGTGTCCACCTTGCCAGAGGTCCGGCCAAGGCCTGTCCAGCCCCAGGAGGGGGCTCTGCCTGTCCAGCCCCAGGAGGGGGCTCTGCCTGTCCAGCCCCAGGAGGGGGTTCTGCCTGTCCAGCCCCAGGAGGGGGTTCTGCCTGTCCAGCCCCAAGAGGGGGTTCTGCCTGTCCAGCCCCAGGAGGGGGTTCTGCCTGTCCAGCCCCAGGAGGGGGTTCTGCCTGTCCAGCCCCAGGAGGGGGTTCTGCCTGTCCAGCCCCAGGAGGGGGTTCTGCCTGTCCAGCCCCAGGAGGGGGTTCCGCCTGCCCAGCCCCAGGAGGGGGTTCCGCCTGCCCAGCCCCAGGAGGGGGTTCCGCCTGCCCAGTCCCAGGAGGGGGTTCCGCCTGCCCAGCCCCAGGAGGGGGTTCCGCCTGCCCAGCCCCAGGAGGGGGTTCCGCCTGCCCAGCCCCAGGAGGGGGTTCTGCCTGCCCAGCCCCAGGAGGGGGTTCTGCCTGCCCAGCCCCAGGAGGGGGTTCTGCCTGTCCAGCCCCAGGAGGGGGTTCCGCCTGTCCAACACCAGATAGAGGTGCCTGCCATGCCCGAGATCCAAGATTTGCCCGAGGATCTGCCTTACTTTTATGGAAATATCTCTCACTGTTTAGATCTCTTCAGATATTATCTGAGTTTTGATGACTTGTCCCCTATTGATATCATTGCTAACGTATGTATGAGATTCAGAGGGAGGGCCTTGAAGTGGGTAAATGGTCTTATAGATAAGGGAGATCCAGTGTTACAAGATTTGCCCGGTTTCCTCAAGGCTGTGACCGAAAGATTCAGTCCACCAACTGTCCTCACGCTCCTAGATGAATCTACTAAGGTGTGCCCCTCTGAGAACCTGCCTTTGCAGTCTGGGGAGCACCCTCAGTTTTTCAGATGTGGGCAGGTATCTCTAGGTGTTCACGCAGATTGCTCGGCAAGTTTAACATCTACAAGTTTACCATCCGCTCTTGATTCCATCCAGGAAAATAAGAGGTCAGTTCTACCGCTGGGTGGTGGCTCCGACTCTGAGAGTGAGCTTCTGGATGATCCGAGACTCGTTTTTGATGGACCTGTATTGCCTAATAGTGTCTTTGTGACACCTTCAAATAGGGTTAGGCAACCCAGAAAGAAAAAACGAAAAAAGAAGAGAAGGTGAACTTTGAGGCGTCTGGAATCCGCCTGTTTAAGGGGGGGATAATGTTAGGAATATTTGTGTTTTGTTTTGCCTTGCATTACCTCATTCCTGCCTCTAGGGGTCTCACTTGTTGCCTCAGGTCTGAATGGCAGTTGCACACTGCCTCTGCAGGGTAATTACCTGATTGTGTGCACCTGGAGCCCAACACCCTGCTGCTACTTAACTCCAGCTCACAGGCACTTAGTTGCAGATCATTGCGGTTCCGTATGGAGTGAGACTGGGCTCTCTCCAGTAACCCTGTCCAGATTCTGCCTTATTTGCTTCTTGGAGACTTCCCTGCAGTTTGCTAAAACGCATGTGCCTTGCTTCTGGACTTCTTACCCTGCCAGTTCAACATCTACATTTCTGGACTATTATTTGCAGTTTGTTTCCATTCCTGCCTGATCACTTCATTTTTGGTATGTTATTTTTCCCCTGCTTGATTTAAACCCGGATTTCTTCATGTTTATTTTGCATCTATGTTTAACCTGAAATATTCCATTTATCGTGTTTTGTTCCATGTAATCAAGCATCCAGTTTATATTTATTTTTACCACCACTTTTTCCACAATAAACTTTACTTAATTTTCACCTGGCTTCAGCTGACATCTTTCCAAGCACGCACACACAGAGAACTCTAGAAATCGTTACAACCGCGTGCCGAAAACTGGAGCGCCATCAAACACTCCTGAACGTGCCCTGCCATCACCTGAAGCAAGAGGTGGTAACGAGGTAGAATTCAATACTCTATATGCTTCAGAGGATGGAGAAGCAGCAAAAGGCCATTCAAGCCTATACATCCACCTACGATATAGGCAAAGGAGGGGGAATGCACCTGACTCAAGTGCAGTGGAGAATGATTTCCATCTTGTGCAAGGTTCTCCAACCCTTCGAACTTGCCACATGTGAAGTCAGTTCAGACACTGCCAGCTTGAGTCAGGTCATTCCCCTCATCAGGCTTTTGCAGAACTGCTGGAGAAATTGAAGGAGGAGCAAAGACGGAGCGATTCCGCAAAGTATGTGGGACTTGTGGATGGAGCCATTCATTTGCTTTGCCAGGATTGAAGGGTGGTCAATCTGTTGAAATCAGAGCACTACATTTTGGCCACAGTGCTCAATCTTAGGTTTAAAGCCTACGTTGTATCTCTCTTTCTGGCAGACACAAGTCTGCAGAGGTTCAAAGACCTGCTGGTGAGAAAATTGTCAACTCAAGCAGAACGTGACCCGTCAACAGCTCCTCCTTCATTTTCTCCTGCAACTGGGGCTGCAAGGAAAAGGATAAGATTTCCTAGCCCACCCACTGGCGGTGATGCAGGGCAGTCAGGAGCGATTGACGACATCTGGTCCGGACTGACGAACCTCCCAACGATTACTGACATGTCTACTGTCACTGCATATGATTCTGTCACCATTGAAAGAATGGTGGAGGATTATATGAGTGACAGCATCCAAGTAGGCATGTCAGACAGTCCGTACGTATACTGGCAGGAAAAAGAGGCAATTTGGATGCCTTTGCACAAACTGGCTTTATTTTACCTAAGTTGCCCCCTCCAGTGTGTACTCCGAAAGAGTGTTTAGTGCAGCCGGTAACCTTGTCAGCGATCAGCGTAGGAGGTTACTTCCACAAAATGTGGAGATGATGATGTTCATCAAAATTAATTATAAATTCCTCCGGGAAGACCTTTACCAGCAATTGCCTCCAGAAAGTACACAGGGACCTGTGATGGTGGATTCCAGTGGGGACGAATTAATACTCTGTGAGGAGGAGGATGTACACAGTGAAAGGGGTGAGGAATCGGAGGATGAGGACGAGGTTGACATCTTGCCTCTGTAGAGCCAGTTTGTGCAAGGAGATATTGATTGCTTCTTTTTTGGTGGGGGCCCAAACAAACCAGTCATTTCAGCCAGTTGTGTGGCAGACCCTGTCACTGAAATGATTGGTTTGATAAAGTGTGCATGTCCTGTATATACAACATATAGGGTGGGTGGGAGGCTATTAACAGTTTCTTATATAGTGCAGCATATTCCGTTGCGCTTTACATCTAGAACAATAGTAATAGAACAAAACTGGGTAAAAACAGACAGACCTAGAGGTAGGAAGGCCCTGCTCGCAAGCTTACAATCTATAGGGAAATAGGCATTGATCATCCAGATCCAAAACCAAAACACGAAAGGGTGGTTTTGGCAAAACCAATCCAAAAGCAAAACACGAGCAGGGAATTAGAACCAAAACCAAAACACAAAAAGTGCCCGCCGCACATCTCTATTCACAGCTGGGATTCAGTACACAGTGGCTGTGTGAAAATGTGCAGTGTCGCAGCCACTAGTATTTGTATTGAGACGCCCACTGGAGGTGTCTCAGATCTGCTACTTGAGTACAAAGATGCAACTATTGAATGCATATTGGACCTCATTCAGGTTGGATCGCAAAACTTGCTAAAAAGCAGTTGCTGCAATCAAATAGTTGCCGCCTAGAAAGAAAGAATAAATGCCTAGTGCAGAAATTGTGATCGCATCGCAATCTGCGATGTGATCGCAAAACCATACTCAAATACCAGAACATCAAAGAGTTTTTCCATCGGCAATTCTGCATACACAAGTGGCTGGAAGTGGTCAGCTGATGTTAGAGACCCAAGCGAAAATCTCCATGCCACTCCTGCATTTTTACGAACACACCCACAAAATGCCATGTTTCCTCCCCTAAATGCTGTCTTCCTGGCAATCAAAACATGATTGTGTTGGGGGGGTGGCCTAGCTGTGGAAGAGTGCAGAAGTGTGTCTGCTGAGCTCCCCTGCTACATACTTCTTTAGGGGCACAAATATCCTGTGGCTCCCAAAAATGGCCCTCTCTGCATCCCTAGGGACCCTCTGTACCGGGCGCTGAGTGCTGCAGAGCCAGGGAACAGCTCGGCCTGTTTCCACAGGTTGCGGCCTACTCGCGTGATTCCCGTACCCGCGATCGGAGCTCCATAGCGCGGAAGCGGCACAGGACCCCCTCTGACCCCAGCTCACCCTACAAGCCTCCCCAGACACCCCCAGAGCGGACACACTGGCCACAGTAAGCCAGGACGACGTCTGGCTGAGGGGGACAGCAGCAAGGCAGTCAGCCAGGAGACGCGGCGGCCATCTTGGATCCCACTGCCAGCATCAGACAGGCTGAGGTACTGTACCTGGGTGCAGTGGGAGGAACAGGCCTTAGGCTGGACCGGGTCTAGGGTTCTTCCACCACTGTATGACCACTGACACCCCTTTGGGGGCCACTATATACACTGCTCAAAAAAATAAAGGGAACACTTAAACAGCACAATGTAACTCCAAGTCAATCACACTTCTGTGAAATCAAACTGTCCACTTAGGAAGCAACACTGATTGACAATAGATTTCATATGCTGTTGTGCAAATGGAATAGACAACAGGTGGGAATTATAGGCAATTAGCAAGACACCCCCAATAAAGGAGTTGTTCTGCAGGTGGTGACCACAGACCACTTCTCAGCTCCTATGCTTTCTGGCTGATGTTTTGGTCACTTTTGAAAGCTGGTGGTGCTTTCACTCTAGTGGTAGCATGAGACGGAGTCTACAACCCACACAAGTGGCTCAGGTAGTGCAGCTCATCCAGGATGGCACATCAATGCGAGTTGTGGCAAGAAGGTTTGCTGTGTCTGTCAGCGTAGTGTTCAGAGCATGGAGGCGCTACCAGGAGATAGGCCAGTACATGAGGAGACGTGGAGGAGGCCGTAGGATGGCAACAACCCAGCAGCAGGACCACTACCTCCGCCTTTGTGCAAGGAGGAACAGGAGGAGCACTGCCAGAGCCCTGCAAAATGACCTCCAGCAAGCCACAAATGTGCATGTGTCTACTCAAACGATCAGAAACAGACTCCATGAGGGTGGTATGAGGGCCCGACATCCACAGGTGGGGGTTGTGCTTACAGCCCAACACCGTGCAGGACATTTGGCATTTGCCAGAGAACACCAAGATTGGCAAATTCGCCACTGGCGCCCTGTGCTCTTCACAGATGAAAGCAGGTTCTCACTGAGCACATGTGACAGACGTGACAGGGTCTGGAGACGCCAAGGAGAACGTTCTGCTGCCTGCAACATCCTCCAGCACGACCGGTTTGGCAGTGGGTCAGTAATGGTGTGGGGTGGCATTTCTTTGAGGGGCCGCACAGCCCTCCTTGTGCTCGCCAGAGGTAGCCTGACTGCCATTAGGTACCGAGATGAGATCCTCAGACCCTTGTAAGACCATATGCTGGTGCGGTTGGCCCTGGGTTCCTCCTAATGCAAGACAATGCTAGACCTCATGTGGCTGGAGTGTGTCAGCAGTTCCTGCAAGACGAAGGCATTGATGCTATGGACTGGCCCGCCCGTTCCCTGAGACCTTGAGCACATCTGGGACATCATGTCTCGCTCCATCCACCAACGCCACGTTGCACCACAGACTGTCCAGGAGTTGGCGGATGCTTTAGTCCAGGTCTGGGAGGAGATCCCTCAGGAGACCATCTGCCACCTCATCAGGAGCATGCCCAGGCATTGTAGGGAGGTCATACAGACACGTGGAGGCCACACACACTACTGAGCCTCATTTTGACTTGTTTTAAGGACATTACATCAAAGTTGGATCAGCCTGTAGTGTGTTTTTCCACTTTAATTTTGAGTGTGAATCCAAATCCAGACTTTGGGTTAATAAATTTGATTTCCATTAATAATTTTTGTGTGATTTTGTTGTCAGCACATTCAACTATGTAAAGAACAAAGTATTTAATAACAATATTTTATTCATTCAGATCTAGGATGTGTTGTTTAAGTGTTCCCTTTATTTTTTTGAGCAGTGTAGAAGATTGTGAACCCTTCCATCCTGGTTCGACAGGATTTCCCTGTATCAGTTTACTTCATGCTGGAACAGCACCATCTAGTGGTCACTGGTCGCAAATACAAGCCTTTCCCATTCAGTGTGTTTGGTATATAATACAAATATTGCTGCAGGTCCCAAGTAGAGACAGGTTCATCCGGACCAATCGTGACACGCAGATGTGTTGCCCCCATGGTAGATTGATGTATCCACACCGCCACCGCTCTATATGTCTATAAATATTTAATGTGACACTCCAGGCACGGGACTGTACTTGCAACATAGCACCATATCCGGTTCTGTTGTGCTCAACGTCCGCAGATCTTCCCCTTCTCTGAGATGTAATGCCACCTAAATGCCGGAAAGATTCATCCGTGGTCCCCCCGGTGAGCTTCTTCAAGCAGTCGCCTTCATCACAAGGTGGCAAGGGCAAGCCCTCGACCGATATAACATCCAAACCACTTGCTGCAATTCAGAACCCTTCAGACCCATCTCCGTCAACTCTAGTAATGGCGACCGGGTTGGGGGATGATGCCCCGTTGACGATTGGCTCAATGAAGCAGCTCCTAGCCTCCTTCAAATCGGACATTTCGCAAGAATTTAAACTAGCACCACAAGGCTGCCAACAATCCGTCGACGCTGTAGGTCAGCGAACTGACCATTTAGAACGCAAATTAGAAGAGGTGGTCAAATCCCACAACGACCTCATTTCTTTGCATGAAGACCTGCAAGTGGAGGTAATGGCACTGCGTAGTAAGGTTGGAGACCTCGAAGATAGATCGCGATGGAATAATGTGACGATTAGAGGGATCCCGGAGTCTGTGGCTAATTCCGACTTAACAGAGTTTGTTACTGACCTCTTCATGAAACTATTGCCAACAGACCATCTCTCAGATTTCCTGCTGGACCGTATCCACCGTCTACCCAAGGCATGTTCGGCCCCAAAGGGAGCACCCAGAGACACTCTCACGCAGTTCCATTATTATCATATTAAAGAACAGGTGCTCCAAGCTGCAAGAGCTGCGGATAACTCTGGCTCAATATTGGGAGATCTTCAAGTCTTTGGGGACTTATCGGCGACTACGCTAGCACTCCGGAGGTCCTTTACCCCAATCACAAGAGATCTTCGGAAGGCAAATATTCAGTACCGCTGGGGTTTCCCCACACGTCTGATTGTCAGGCGAAATGGTAATACAAATGTCATCACCTCTCCAGATGAAGGCTTCCTGGTTCTGGCTTCCTGGAACTTGGAGGCGATCTCAGATGACCGCCCAAACGCACCCGGAATACCCCAAGAGTGGTCAACTATACGTAAATCACCTTGATTATCGTTATCACCTGTTTATTGGCCCCGTTATTTTCTTTAGAAGACCCGAGCTGCCCCAGTCTCTCAAACAAGGACTTATATTGGCGGACTGAAATACGGACCCCAATTGATACTATCGTTTAATGTAGGGTCTGTCTACGTGAGTAGATTCATGTTTCTTCTTTATACGTACTCCATTTTCTGGTTCGTTTGTTTGGTAATTGTTCTCCATATTACCTTGTTTTTTTGTTGTTACAGTTAATAGAGGATAGGCTATGTGTTTCACAGATATGTATCTCCTCCGTTGTCCCGTCCCTGAGTTGATTTGAGCGGGGACGAAGCGCCAGGAGATCCCAGTTTCCATTGTACTTAATCCCGTTCCTACTTTTTTGTCTTTTTAGAGTGGTGGTGGTGGCTACGGTTGCCACTTCCCCCAATGTGCCACCGCTTTTGGTGGTCTAAGGGTGCACCTATAAGGTGCATGGTTTGTCTCCTTTCTTTAGTCCCGCTTTTCTCTCTATTTGCTCTACCCCCCCCCCCCATTTCCTTTTCCTATTCTCAATTTACAGTTGTTACAAGACAGCACAAGGTAACTAACAGGTATTGGCTTATGTTCTTCAGCATGCGATCACTTATACACTCCTGCTTTAGTATCTTATTACTGGTCAGTGCTGATACGCAATTTTTTTGTGTTTTCCAATTATTAATATTATTTCTCTAAATGTCAAAGGTCTGAACTCCCCAAATAAGCAAAAATTAGCACTCTCCCACTTTGCTAAGCTGAAAGCCCACATTGTCGCCCTACAGGAAACCCACTTCATGTCCCATTCTCCTCCTACATTTCATAATAATAAGTTTCCGATATGTTACATGTCCAATGGCCCAAGCAAAAATGCAGGGTTGGCCATTTTAATATCCAAATCCTGCAATTTCATATTGACCAAACAACTTTCTGACTCCGATGGCAGATATTTGATACTGATAGGCAAACTAGATGATAAACCCGTCACCTTAGCGGTAGTCTATGCCCCCAACTCCAAACAGATCTCCTTTCTTCGGAAGTTTTGTAACGTCCTCCAGTCCTGCTTAACGGGATCTTTGCTTCTTTTAGGAGACTTCAATATGGTACTCGATCCAACCCTAGATAAAACATCCAAGCACCGTCATCTGAAAGCTCTATCTAAATGTGATCATTCCGCAGCGTTTAGACATTTAACCCATGAATACGAATTATACGATGTCTGGAGAGCCAAAAACCCCACCGGTAGGGACTATACTTTTTATTCTCCGGTACATGGATTGTACTCCAGGATCGATCTGATGTTCTCGGATAAATGGACCCTCCAACAGATTAAAAAAGCTACTATCCTGCCAGTTGCGTGGTCCGATCATTCCGTCCTATCCCTTAGATGGGATCCCTCTTTATTTAGAACTCCGCCTTGTCCATGGCGTCTCGGCGACCATCTTCTTTCTAATAAGGAGGTCAGAACCTCCATTGCTCAAACACTCACTATGTACCTAGCCACTAATGACCCGGCCGACACGTCTGTCTTCACGCACTGGTGTGCTCTCAAAGCGGTTACCCACGTGTCAACAATACAAGCGGCGGCCCGGCTGTGCAAGCAAAGGGTGGCCTTCCAGAAGTACGTGGAGAACAGGCTGGCTGTTCTCGAGAATAAGTTTAAATCTACCCCGTCGGATAAATCCCTATACTGAGAACTTCTTAAGGTTAGAGAGGAGTGGAACGTCCTCGCGCTGACGAAAGTTCAGAAGAATCTGTTTAGATTGAAACAATGGTTCTATGTACAGGGAGATAGAGCAGGCAGATTGTTGGCCAGGAAACTGAGAGCAAAGACAGCGAGGGATCGGGTGAAGGCAATTAATAATCCACAAGGTACAAAAGTGACACACCCAGTGGACATAGCATCTGCTTTTGCCACCTATTATGCTTAACTGTATAACCTAAAGAACGATCCTATGACTCCACAACCAACACCTGCTGATATTAATAGAGATGAGCGCCGGAAATTTTTCGGGTTTTGTGTTTTGGTTTTGGGTTCGGTTTTGCGGCCGTGTTTTGGGTTCGACCGCGTTTTGGCAAAACCTCACCGAATTTTTTTTGTCGGATTCGGGTGTGTTTTGGATTCGGGTGTTTTTTTCAAAAAACCCTAAAAAACAGCTTAAATCATAGAATTTGGGGGTCATTTTGATCCCAAAGTATTATTAACCTCAAAAACCATAATTTACACTCATTTTCAGTCTATTCTGAATACCTCACACCTCACAATATTATTTTTAGTCCTAAAATTTGCACCGAGGTCGCTGTGTGAGTAAGATAAGCGACCCTAGTGGCCGACACAAACACCGGGCCCATCTAGGAGTGGCACTGCAGTGTCACGCAGGATGTCCCTTCCAAAAAACCCTCCCCAAACAGCACATGACGCAAAGAAAAAAAGAGGCGCAATGAGGTAGCAGTGTGAGTAAGATAAGCGACCCTAGTGGCCGACACAAACACCGGGCCCATCTAGGAGTGGCACTGCAGTGTCACGCAGGATGTCCCTTCCAAAAAACCCTCCCCAAACAGCACATGACGCAAAGAAAAAATGAGGCGCAATGAGGTAGCTGACTGTGTGAGTAAGATAAGCGACCCTAGTGGCCGACACAAACACCGGGCCCATCTAGGAGTGGCACTGCAGTGTCACGCAGGATGGCCCTTCCAAAAAACCCTCCCCAAACAGCACATGACGCAAAGAAAAAAAGAGGCGCAATGAGGTAGCTGACTGTGTGAGTAAGATAAGCGACCCTAGTGGCCGACACAAACACCGGGCCCATCTAGGAGTGGCACTGCAGTGTCACGCAGGATGGCCCTTCCAAAAAACCCTCCCCAAACAGCACATGACGCAAAGAAAAAAAGAGGCGCAATGAGGTAGCTGACTGTGTGAGTAAGATAAGCGACCCTAGTGGCCGACACAAACACCGGGCCCATCTAGGAGTGGCACTGCAGTGTCACGCAGGATGGCCCTTCCAAAAAACCCTCCCCAAACAGCACATGACGCAAAGAAAAAAAGAGGCGCAATGAGGTAGCTGACTGTGTGAGTAAGATAAGCGACCCTAGTGGCCGACACAAACACCGGGCCCATCTAGGAGTGGCACTGCAGTGTCACGCAGGATGGCCCTTCCAAAAAACCCTCCCCAAACAGCACATGACGCAAAGAAAAAAAGAGGCGCAATGAGGTAGCTGACTGTGTGAGTAAGATAAGCGACCCTAGTGGCCGACACAAACACCGGGCCCATCTAGGAGTGGCACTGCAGTGTCACGCAGGATGGCCCTTCCAAAAAACCCTCCCCAAACAGCACATGACGCAAAGAAAAATAAAAGAAAAAAGAGGTGCAAGATGGAATTGTCCTTGGGCCCTCCCACCCACCCTTATGTTGTATAAACAGGACATGCACACTTTAACCAACCCATCATTTCAGTGACAGGGTCTGCCACACGACTGTGACTGATATGACGGGTTGGTTTGGACCCCCCCCAAAAAAGAAGCAATTAATCTCTCCTTGCACAAACTGGCTCTACAGAGGCAAGATGTCCACCTCATCATCATCCTCCGATATATCACCGTGTACATCCCCCTCCTCACAGATTATCAATTCGTCCCCACTGGAATCCACCATCTCAGCTCCCTGTGTACTTTGTGGAGGCAATTGCTGCTGGTCAATGTCTCCACGGAGGAATTGATTATAATTCATTTTAATGAACATCATCTTCTCCACATTTTCTGGATGTAACCTCGTACGCCGATTGCTGACAAGGTGAGCGGCGGCACTAAACACTCTTTCGGAGTACACACTTGTGGGAGGGCAACTTAGGTAGAATAAAGCCAGTTTGTGCAAGGGCCTCCAAATTGCCTCTTTTTCCTGCCAGTATAAGTACGGACTGTGTGACGTGCCTACTTGGATGCGGTCACTCATATAATCCTCCACCATTCTTTCAATGTTGAGAGAATCATATGCAGTGACAGTAGACGACATGTCCGTAATCGTTGTCAGGTCCTTCAGTCCGGACCAGATGTCAGCATCAGCAGTCGCTCCAGACTGCCCTGCATCACCGCCAGCGGGTGGGCTCGGAATTCTGAGCCTTTTCCTCGCACCCCCAGTTGCGGGAGAATGTGAAGGAGGAGATGTTGACAGGTCGCGTTCCGCTTGACTTGACAATTTTCTCACCAGCAGGTCTTTCAACCCCAGCAGACTTGTGTCTGCCGGAAAGAGAGATCCAAGGTAGGTTTTAAATCTAGGATCGAGCACGGTGGCCAAAATGTAGTGCTCTGATTTCAACAGATTGACCACCCGTGAATCCTTGTTAAGCGAATTAAGGGCTCCATCCACAAGTCCCACATGCCTAGCGGAATCGCTCCGTGTTAGCTCCTCCTTCAATGTCTCCAGCTTCTTCTGCAAAAGCCTGATGAGGGGAATGACCTGACTCAGGCTGGCAGTGTCTGAACTGACTTCACGTGTGGCAAGTTCAAAGGGCATCAGAACCTTGCACAACGTTGAAATCATTCTCCACTGCACTTGAGACAGGTGCATTCCACCTCCTATATCGTGCTCAATTGTATAGGCTTGAATGGCCTTTTGCTGCTCCTCCAACCTCTGAAGCATATAGAGGGTTGAATTCCACCTCGTTACCACTTCTTGCTTCAGATGATGGCAGGGCAGGTTCAGTAGTTTTTGGTGGTGCTCCAGTCTTCTGTACGTGGTGCCTGTACGCCGAAAGTGTCCCGCAATTCTTCTGGCCACCGACAGCATCTCTTGCACGCCCCTGTCGTTTTTTAAAAAATTCTGCACCACCAAATTCAAGGTATGTGCAAAACATGGGACGTGCTGGAATTTGCCCATATTTAATGCACACACAATATTGCTGGCGTTGTCCGATGCCACAAATCCACAGGAGAGTCCAATTGGGGTAAGCCATTCTGCGATGATCTTCCTTAGTTGCCGTAAGAGGTTTTTAGCTGTGTGCGTATTCTGGAAAGCGGTGATACAAAGCGTAGCCTGCCTAGGAAAGAGTGTGAATAAAAGAGAAGTCTCTAGGACAACAGTGGGCGCTGATTATGTTAGTTAACTTCAGAATAAGGTAAGCTACTAAGTTGAATACTTAGAATGCTATATTAGTACGTTTATAGAATAATATTAACTCTAACCCTTCTGGCTGCCCACAAAAGTGAACCTGGCTGTTCACCGTATAGCAAGAGCAAACTTGTAAGAAAGGAAAGGGTTTGTGGGCGCTCAGAGGGAGGAGTAAATCAATTGCTGCTGGTTTTGCAAAAAATAAAAATTATTTATTGATACAGATTTTTTCGTGAATACAAATAGATAGTTTAGAATGCTATTAGCAGTATATAATTATAATCACATAAAAGTAATTTACTAAAATCACAACATAAAATAAACTACTGACTGTGTCCAGGGCCTCAGGACTAAGAGTTGGGTACCCACCCTTAAAGTATTGATTAATTTATTTGCATGCAAGAAGCTTATTTATTAGTTGCAGTTAGGGTTAGTGCATAGTTGTGTTCAGATTGCACTTTGCGGAAAAAGAGGCTCTATATTGTTTAGTAAAAGCCTGTTCAGGTATCACCTGAAAGCTGGTAGTTAAAAAGTCAAAGATAGGCTGAATGATCAATAAGCCAATACCGCAACTGTCTCCTGTGTAGCCAGATAGTTTATGTCACTCACTGTTCCGATGGCTAACCGCTCTGCGGCGGTTGACTTAGATGTCACTCAATGCTCTGCACTGTCCTTGGGTTCCGTACTCGGACAGGAGCGGGGACAGGGATGCACGTGTCCAGGTCCTGGATGGCAGGGGACGCTGAAACGCCGCGATGCGCGGCTTCCGGGTTCGGGGCTTCCGGCTTCCGGTTGCGGTCCACCTGCGTTCCACAGTCGTAGCGAGTCGTAGCGAGTCACCTGACGCGTTTCTCCGCCTCCAAAGTGGGCGGTTTCATCAGAGGTATGCCTGTTGGTGATTGCTGTCTCTATTTATACCCAGTTCTGATTCTTCATTGATGATCATGGATACAAATTTCGGTTAACCCTTTCTGCATACTCTTATTTAAAGCGCAGCCAGCAGCATAGTAGCATCATTGGTCTTATTACTACTATATTTTGTTCCCTTCATTTAATTATTCTATTGAAAAAACAGTATAAAGCACATACATATGTATTTAATAATAACACCTATTTGGCCACACTGAGATCCTTTTCATAAATATATGTATATATCATACCCATTTCCTTATAAATGATTATACATTGATCCGTACTCATATAGTAGTTCTAGATTAATTAACAAAACATTATCCATTCAAAATATGTAATCAGTAATAATAATAACAAAAAATAATTAAAAATAGATAAAAAATAACACATAACTAGATACAGTAAAATGGAGACCAATAACTTTTGATCACTAAGGGACTTTTGGAAGATAAATGTATATACGGGCAGAGTCATTCAGACTTAAGTAGCCTACCACACTATTGTATTTTTACCTTCAACAACCCATTAAATATAATTGGAATATCTATGTCCCACAATATTAAATTATGATAAGTAGATGCGATTAATTATCCACTAATGATTACTATGAAGTGAGCACACCCACACACACACACATACACACATATGTATGCATGTATGTATGCGTGGAGAGAGAGAGAAAAAGAGACACAGAGAGACGCATGGGGCAAAATCCCAACAACATTTATATCAAGAATAAGTTCAACTAAGATGAAGATTTACTAAATATTGTTCAGTTCTATATTTTCATTGAGGCCTAGTGGTTCCAAGGTCCTTAGGCGAAAGATCCAGAAGGCCTCTCTTCTACACAGCAATGTGAATCGATCTCCACCCCTGTCGGTAATTCTAACTTGTTCAAGCCCTGTTAGCCGGATGTTATTTATAGAACCGTGTTCACACATACTTGTGTGTCTAGAAAGGCTGTGGAGCGAGCACTTCTTAAGTATATTCCTTCTATGTTCTGAGAATCGCACTTTAAGTTTCCTTATTGTGCGTCCCACATATTGGGTACCACATCCACATTCAATTAGATACACGACATAGGTGGAATTACAGTTCAAAAACTGTGTTATAGCAAATTCTTCACCTGTTGTTCTGGATCTAAAGGACCTATTTTTATGTTGTATATTTTTACAGGTTAGACATCTAGATGAAGCGCATTTATGAAACCCATTTGGTAAATTAGCACCAAGCATGTTTAGACCTAATAGGAATATTAATACAGGCAAAAAGACGACAAATAACAACGGAGCGAATAATGAGCAAAGTACAAATGCTAATATTATGGGGGTTACTCCTTCGAACTGGTTAGGAACGAAACCAAATGGGTTTCATAAATGCGCTTCATCTAGATGTCTAACCTGTAAAAATATACAACATAAAAATAGGTCCTTTAGATCCAGAACAACAGGTGAAGAATTTGCTATAACACAGTTTTTGAACTGTAATTCCACCTATGTCGTGTATCTAATTGAATGTGGATGTGGTACCCAATATGTGGGACGCACAATAAGGAAACTTAAAGTGCGATTCTCAGAACATAGAAGGAATATACTTAAGAAGTGCTCGCTCCACAGCCTTTCTAGACACACAAGTATGTGTGAACACGGTTCTATAAATAACATCCGGCTAACAGGGCTTGAACAAGTTAGAATTACCGACAGGGGTGGAGATCGATTCACATTGCTGTGTAGAAGAGAGGCCTTCTGGATCTTTCGCCTAAGGACCTTGGAACCACTAGGCCTCAATGAAAATATAGAACTGAACAATATTTAGTAAATCTTCATCTTAGTTGAACTTATTCTTGATATAAATGTTGTTGGGATTTTGCCCCATGCGTCTCTCTGTGTCTCTTTTTCTCTCTCTCTCCACGCATACATACATGCATACATATGTGTGTATGTGTGTGTGTGTGGGTGTGCTCACTTCATAGTAATCATTAGTGGATAATTAATCGCATCTACTTATCATAATTTAATATTGTGGGACATAGATATTCCAATTATATTTAATGGGTTGTTGAAGGTAAAAATACAATAGTGTGGTAGGCTACTTAAGTCTGAATGACTCTGCCCGTATATACATTTATCTTCCAAAAGTCCCTTAGTGATCAAAAGTTATTGGTCTCCATTTTACTGTATCTAGTTATGTGTTATTTTTTATCTATTTTTAATTATTTTTTGTTATTATTATTACTGATTACATATTTTGAATGGATAATGTTTTGTTAATTAATCTAGAACTACTATATGAGTACGGATCAATGTATAATCATTTATAAGGAAATGGGTATGATATATACATATATTTATGAAAAGGATCTCAGTGTGGCCAAATAGGTGTTATTATTAAATACATATGTATGTGCTTTATACTGTTTTTTCAATAGAATAATTAAATGAAGGGAACAAAATATAGTAGTAATAAGACCAATGATGCTACTATGCTGCTGGCTGCGCTTTAAATAAGAGTATGCAGAAAGGGTTAACCGAAATTTGTATCCATGATCATCAATGAAGAATCAGAACTGGGTATAAATAGAGACAGCAATCACCAACAGGCATACCTCTGATGAAACCGCCCACTTTGGAGGCGGAGAAACGCGTCAGGTGACTCGCTACGACTCGCTACGACTGTGGAACGCAGGTGGACCGCAACCGGAAGCCGGAAGCCCCGAACCCGGAAGCCGCGCATCGCGGCGTTTCAGCGTCCCCTGCCATCCAGGACCTGGACACGTGCATCCCTGTCCCCGCTCCTGTCCGAGTACGGAACCCAAGGACAGTGCAGAGCATTGAGTGACATCTAAGTCAACCGCCGCAGAGCGGTTAGCCATCGGAACAGTGAGTGACATAAACTATCTGGCTACACAGGAGACAGTTGCGGTATTGGCTTATTGATCATTCAGCCTATCTTTGACTTTTTAACTACCAGCTTTCAGGTGATACCTGAACAGGCTTTTACTAAACAATATAGAGCCTCTTTTTCCGCAAAGTGCAATCTGAACACAACTATGCACTAACCCTAACTGCAACTAATAAATAAGCTTCTTGCATGCAAATAAATTAATCAATACTTTAAGGGTGGGTACCCAACTCTTAGTCCTGAGGCCCTGGACACAGTCAGTAGTTTATTTTATGTTGTGATTTTAGTAAATTACTTTTATGTGATTATAATTATATACTGCTAATAGCATTCTAAACTATCTATTTGTATTCACGAAAAAATCTGTATCAATAAATAATTTTTATTTTTTGCAAAACCAGCAGCAATTGATTTACTCCTCCCTCTGAGCGCCCACAAACCCTTTCCTGCCTAGGAAAGAGTTGGCGTTTGCAAGATGCTGCTACTGGTGCCGCCGCTGCTGTTCTTGCGGCGGGAGTCCATACATCTACCCAGTTGGCTGTCACAGTCATATAGTCCTGACCCTGCCCTGCTCCACTTGTCCACATGTCCGTGGTTAAGTGGACATTGGGTACAACTGCATTTTTTAGGACACTGGTGAGTCTTTTTCTGACGTCCGTGTACATTCTCGGTATCGCCTGCCTACAGAAGTGGAACCTAGATGGTATTTGGTAACGGGGGCACACTGCCTCAATAAATTGTCTAGTTCCCTGTGAACTAACGGCGGATACCGGACGCACGTCTAACACCAACATAGTTGTCAAGGCCTCAGTTATCCGCTTTGCAGCAGGATGACTGCTGTGATATTTCATCTTCCTCGCAAAGGACTGTTGGACAGTCAATTGCTTACTGGAAGTAGTACAAGTGGGCTTACGACTTCCCCTCTGGGATGACCATCGACTCCCAGCAGCAACAACAGCAGCGCCAGCAGCAGTAGGCGTTACACGCAAGGATGCATCGGAGGAATCCCAGGCAGGAGAGGACTCGTCAGAATTGCCAGTGACATGGCCTGCAGGACTATTGGCATTCCTGGGGAAGGAGGAAATTGACACTGAGGGAGTTGGTGGGGTGGTTTGCGTGAGCTTGGTTACAAGAGGAAGGGATTTACTGGTCAGTGGACTGCTTCCGCTGTCGCCCAAAGTTTTTGAACTTGTCACTGACTTATTATGAATGCGCTGCAGGTGACGTATAAGGGAGGATGTTCCGAGGTGGTTAACGTCCTTACCCCTACTTATTACTGCTTGACAAAGGGAACACACGGCTTGACAAATGTTGTCCGCATTTCTGGTGAAATACTTCCACACCGAAGAGCTGATTTTTTTGGTATTTTCACCAGGCATGTCAACGGCCATATTCCTCCCACGGACAACAGGTGTCTCCCCGGGTGCCTGACTTAAACAAACCACCTCACCATGAGAATCCTCCTGGTCAATTTCCTCCCCAGCGCCAGCAACACCCATATCCTCCTCATCCTGGTGTACTTCAACACTGACATCTTCAATCTGACTATCAGGAACTGGACTGCGGGTGCTCCTTCCAGCACTTGCAGGGGGCGTGCAAATGGTGGAAGGCGCATGCTCTTCACGTCCAGTGTTGGGAAGGTCAGGCATCGCAACCGACACAATTGGACTCTCCTTGTGGATTTGGGATTTCGAAGAACGCACAGTTCTTTGCGGTGCTTTTGCCAGCTTGAGTCTTTTCAGTTTTCTAGCGAGAGGCTGAGTGCTTCCATCCTCATGTGAAGCTGAACCACTAGCCATGAACATAGGCCAGGGCCTCAGCCGTTCCTTGCCACTCCGTGTGGTAAATGGCATATTGGCAAGTTTACGCTTCTCCTCCGACAATTTTATTTTAGGTTTTGGAGTCCTTTTTTTACTGATATTTGGTGTTTTGGATTTGACATGCTCTGTACTATGACATTGGGCATCGGCCTTGGCAGACGACGTTGCTGGCATTTCATCGTCTCGGCCATGACTAGTGGCAGCAGCTTCAGCACGAGGTGGAAGTGGATCTTGATCTTTCCCTAATTTTGGAACCTCAACATTTTTGTTCTCCATATTTTAATAGGCACAACTAAAAGGCACCTCAGGTAAACAATGGAGATGGATGGATACTAGTATACAATTATGGATGGACTGCCGAGTGCCGACACAGAGGTAGCTACAGCCGTGGACTATTGTACTGTACTGTGTCTGCTGCTAATATAGACTGGTTGATAAAGAGATGTAGTATGTATGTATAAAGAAGAAAGAAAAAAAAACCACGGGTAGGTGGTATACAATTATGGATGGACTGCCGAGTGCCGACACAGAGGTAGCTACAGCCGTGGACTACTGTACTGTGTCTGCTGCTAATATAGACTGGTTGATAAAGAGATGTAGTATGTATGTATAAAGAAGAAAGAAAAAAAAACCACGGGTAGGTGGTATACAATTATGGATGGACTGCCGAGTGCCGACACAGAGGTAGCTACAGCCGTGAACTACCGTACTGTGTCTGCTGCGACTGGATGATAAATAATGATATAAAAAAAATATATATATCACTACTGCAGCCGGACAGGTATATATTATATAATGACGGACCTGCTGGACACTGTCTGTCAGCAGAATGAGTTTTTTATAGAATAAAAAAAAAAAACACCACACAAGTCACACGACGAGTGTTTAACTTTTTCAGGCAATCACAATATAGTATACTACTAACTATACTGGTGGTCAGTGTGGTCAGGTCACTGGTCAGTCACACTGGCAGTGGCACTCCTGCAGCAAAAGTGTGCACTGTTTAATTTTAATAATATGTACTCCTGGCTCCTGCTATAACCTATAACTGGCACTGCTCCCCAGTCTCCCCCACAATTATAAGCTGTGTGAGCACAGTCAGATATATACATAGATGATGCAGCACACTGGGCTGAGCAGTGCACACAGATATGGTATGTGACTGAGTCACTGTGTATCGTTTTTTTCAGGCAGAGAACGGATTATATTAAATAAAACTGCACTGTCTGGTGGTCACTGTGGTCAGTCACTACTAAACTCTGCACTCTCTACAGTACTCCTAAGCTCCAGTAAATCAAGTGTCTCTGTCTCAAATCAATCTCACTCTCTCTCTTCTAATCTAAATGGAGAGGACGCCAGCCACGTCCTCTCCCTATCAATCTCAATGCACGTGTGAAAATGGCGGCGACGCGCGGCTCCTTATATAGAATCCGAGTCTCGCGAGAATCCGACAGCGTCATGATGACGTTCGGGCGCGCTCGGGTTAACCGAGCAAGGCGGGAAGATCCGAGTCGCTCGGACCCGTGAAAAAAAACATGAAGTTCGGGCGGGTTCGGATTCCGAGGAACCGAACCCGCTCATCTCTACATTTTTTGAGAAATTGTCCCTCCCACGTATAGAGTCATCGGATCTCCAATCCCTGTCACTCCCCTGGTCGACGGGTTATTAGAGCCCTCCCTATGGATAAAGCCCCTGGCCCAGATGGCCACATTAATAAGTTCTATACTCACTTCCAGGAGATGTTGATCCCGATGTTAATTCAGGTTTTTATTTTTTAATGAAGCCTCCGCATTGGTGACTTTCCCCTCTGAAATGCTGGAGGCTAGGATTGTTACTTTCCCTAAACAGGGAAAAAACCCAGTTTCGGTGGCCAACTACCACCCAATAGCCCTCTTGAACACCGATGTGAAGATTTATGCGAAGCTGATTGCTAATAGGCTAAACCGTCTGATCCCTACCTTGGTGACATGTGATCAGGTTGGGTTTGTTCAGGGCAGACAGGCCCCAGATAATACCAGGAGGATCATTGATGTTCTGGAGGCCTTCTCCGCGTCCTCGCTGGCGCTCATTTTGCTTTCGCTGGATGCGGAGAAGTCATACGATATACTTCACTGGGGATATCTCTTTGCCGTTCTTGAGAGGCTCGGAATAGGGGGCAGGGCTCTTTCC
>NW_026969665.1:0-32025 GCF_028390025.1 Pseudophryne corroboree
TGTCCAGTTCGAGGCGATCTGTTTTTGGTGGATCAAGTGTCAAGATATCGCGATTCTTGACCGATGTTCATTATCGCAACATCCAATTAGAGGCAGTTTTGATTGGCTGAAAAACGACCAGCAACCGTGTGATAACACATTGGAACCGGATTAAGCTCCTGATCCTATGTGTCATCGGAACTCCGGCAGGCAACTTATCGCATAATATGCTTCGGGTGTCTGAGGCATCTGAATCATAATGCCCAATATGTGCCAACATTGGGGGGAATAGCGCACCGCATCAGGGTTAATCGGATTGCCCCTGGCAATACAATTACCTGCGGGCATTGACCATGGGTAATTGAATAACTGCCTTACTGTAGGCCACATCTCCAGAAATATGACCCTTAGCAGTATAAACTGTGGGGCTTCATTCACCCTGGTTATGATGATCATTAGCATGTAATAATTTATAGAAAACAAAAGTTTAAATAATAATAAAAAACCTTCCCACCAGAAGTGTACTGTGGGTTATACTTATGCCCTGCTCCCTGTTGTGTGTGCACCTTAGGAGTGTGCAAGGTAAAGGGGGCATGGCCATGCCTCACAGGTATGCCATGAGTCACAGGGGTGTGGCCGCACAATAAGTTGCTGGGAGGTCGAAGATGCTAGGCCAGACATTCACACTGCTGGACTGGCCCATCTGGCAATTGGTACTTTTAGTATTTGCCAGATGGCCAGTCTGGCCTTGCTTCTCACTAACAGTGTATCCAGCACATATACAGTATTTGTAGCTTCAGCTGTATATCGCTAATTAAGGGTGAGCAAGGAACATGGGGTACCTGTGCAAAAGTGATGACTAGAACCAAGTAATTGGTAGGTTGGCTGCTCACACTAGTGATGGGTTTACCACCAATGCTTGACAGTTTACAATATAGAAAGACAAATAATTCCAGCGCATCTTGAAACGCCTAAAAATATACAGTTATGGTCGTATATGTTAAAAATAGCAGCTCTCAATTGGACAGTACTGATCTGTCCACCAATACAGCAACAAGAAATGATAATATAATATACTATCAGAGAGCGCATATAACTGTGTAAATATCAAATTTATTATTATACAATAAAATAAACACATTCACAAAAAATATATATCAATGTACTCAGCTTTTCCAAGTCTTTTAAGCAACAATATTACATTTAGCTCAGATATCACTGATATTGCCTAATTTATCTAATTAACAAATTAGATACAAGGCAAGACCAACATCAATAAGTTTAGCTCCTGAGAAGATCACAGAAACATTTAAAGGACTTCATGAATCCTTTATAAACCTCACAGGACAGTAATGCTATGTCTGCTCTTTTAGGACCTACTGCAAATCCCTCCAGCTTCAGATGAAGACTTTCTGAAAATCAACAGACCAACAGCAATTGATGTACAGTAGTATACAAAGCTATTAGACACTTGACACAAGCAAAGACACCTGATCCCAACAGGCTCATAAGGGTTTTATTTTAACAAGGTTCATTGATGTAATATAAGCAAAGTGCAAATCTCAAGCGAAGTGAAATGACCCTATGATTTCTAGTTATGAAACACCTGTAAACTATTTAACATAGGAATTCCAATTTCTGCAGAAAAATTAAGATCATACCAACTAATTTATAGACCCCTGAGTTTATTATCAAGAATTATGTGCATACCAATTAAAATGATGACCTATGCAAGATCGTCCATCACATTAAAGATACTTTCATATATACAGCTGCACAAATACTTTATTTGGAAACACTGCAAAACTATAACTGTACGTATTGATCAAATTGTAAAATGCAAAAAAAAAATGGATTGAATGTTCTGAAAATATAGCCCTAAAATTTACTATGTTTGGGGCAATCATGGAATAGTTGGCGATGGAAAACTAATATAGTAATCTTAAAATCTAATCTTATATCCTGACCTAGTTCTTTTAATTATGATCTTCACAATGATAGCTCTCATTTATCTTCAAACCAGTCATCTAATATCCCTTTTAAAGAAAACTTTTATCCATGGAGAGCCATATGAAAATTGATGAGCCAATCATACTACTCTATTGGTAAAATCTGTTATTTTCAGTGATTGCTGAAATAGCTTTGCTTCTATCACAGAAACAGATATTTTATCCCTGGCTGGACTCCAAACAACCTATCAATAAAGGTAATGGAAAACGTTTTGCTTTTGTTCTTTAGAAAATGATCAGATTTTTGTTTAGCATTACCCTCAATGATCATATTTGGAAAGCAAGAGGAATTCAATGCCATACAATAATAACTTGACTGCAAAATAAATTAAATTGTTCTTACAAGTGTTTTGGACCATACTTATACTGGTATGGTTGCTGGGTATGGTGATCTATTTGAAGACGTGGAGGTACAAAGTCTCTATCACATTCAACTAATCAAGAGGCTCAATTAAATGTTTGGTATATTTTGATTTTTTTAAAAATGATGCATAAAAATGAATATATTTTTAACCTTCTTAGATAGAACCATCTGCAGCTGTTAATTCACTAAAATGTTTACAGAACTGAACCACACGCTATTGTCAAACTATTGTCAATCTGTAGTCAATCAGAACATTAGAACATCAACATGGACATACCAACCTGAAGCCAATCATAGCATTAAAATAAAGCAACAAAGGTTTGCATGGCAATTGCCAAATGCATTAGAAATAAAAACAAAATTAAACAATGTTTATACCTCTAAAGGCACATCACATATAAATTGGGGCAATTAAACATGTTAAAAAGTCCAGATTCCCCTGTCCATAGCGAAAATGGTCAGGATCTGCAAATTGGGGATTTTTAACATGTTTAATTTCCCTGACAGATCACTGATCATCGCTGGTGGCAGACAAAGGAATCAGGGAAATGGGACAGCAGATGTATAGGGGCATTAACTTTATGTTCCAATAGACAATTAATACATTTTGCTTGTCTGTTGATTCTAGATAATCCATATTTGAGCAGACTTAATTAAAAAAAAGTGTTTAGCTTTATTAAAATTACTAATGACCTTTTAGTCACATCATTTATTATTCTCAATAAGTGCACCCTTTATAATATCCCAACAAATATGTTTTTCCTTTGGTTAGCAATGAGTTTTAAAAAAATAACCATACTGGTTGATTCTGTTTTTTATTTTCAGACTTCAAGGAAATTTTGTGAATAATTTTTTTAAATATTTGATTACTCAACCAACTGAAAACATAGCATAAAATAAAAAGTAGCAATGCATAGTGGTAGTAGTAGTCAACACCTTATCACTGTCTTATGCACTAGAAGAACATAAACTAAAAGAGAGATGATACAATATGATGCAGTAAAAATGGAAAAGAGGAAAATTTAGAAAAAATAGCAAAATAAAAAGGTTGGGGCTGGACTCTGAACTATGATACTTTAGCTAAAAAAAACCTTTATTTTAAATTTTAATAAAATATTTACAGCAGTCAATCATAATGAATCTAAACAGAATGTTGACCTGTAACATTTCCTGATTAGTAATAAATATTCTTGATAACAAAATGATTACGTTAGCAAAAAACAAATTCCAAAAATGATTAGTTTTCCCCACCTGCTATAGAGTAGTGAGAGGTAAAAATCATACAGATAATAACAGTAGACCAGACGGGAAGCGGTTATGTGACTGCGGCTGGAATCCCGAGCTGGGGAAAGCCCAACAGTCGGCATTACGACTAACAGGGACTATTCCCACTCCAGCAAGGGGCTTATTTGTGCTCAACCGACCCCCCCGTTGACATTCTGCTGCCGGGATCCCGGGGTCAGTATACTGATCTCCGGGATCCCGGCTGGCAGTCTCCAAATACCAACCCGACCAGACCAAGGTTTAGAGCACTTAGACTAAATAATAGTTAATAACATGAATAGTGACTCCATCATGGATAGTCATTGGATAAATTCTGCTAAACAGTGATTTGTCAGCATGGTTTAAAAAGTCACCTTAAGATCCCTAACAATATATGACTTGATTCTGAGTGACATTCTAGTCCCATTAGTGACAAATACATAACCATATATGGCCTGATTTTGTGTCACATGCAGGTAGTAACTAATACCTATGGTATCACATACAGGCCTCATTAGTGACTAATTGTTATGCACACCAGTGCCAGCAGGAATGTACTGGTGTCTGAACGGTGAGGGATGCAAAACAAATGAACTCACAGACAGACTGGGGAATATGACATTACATACACAGAAGGTGATAGGGTAACAAAATAAACACAAAGTGAACAGAGAAGCCCAAAGGCTAAGAAACTGGGTGTCTCCCTAGTATTAGGAATGCTCAGATGGAAAGAAGCAAGATGTAGTGATTTAATACGTAGAGAACCCGAAATGCTGTTGCTAAGGGCAACAGCAAAACCCTAAAGGGTTACCAACGGGTGTGGCAGTAAACTCCTTGGTCAAAGATGGAATAATAGACACAAGGAGAGTCTCCACAATCCTAGTCTTCACTTGCAGTGCACTGGTTCAGCTTACTGCCACTAAACTGACACCTGAACACCTTGCACAGTGAGAAAGGATTTTGGCAGGCAAGTCTGAGAATACAGCCGCAAACTTGCTAGGTTCACAGAGTAGCAAAAGAACCCCAGCAGGTTAAACGACTGACTCCAGTCTTACTGCTAGGTCTGGATTGGCAGAGTGTAATACCAAATCCCAAGGCCTATTTGCAGTAAGCAACAAACAAATACAAAGTTTACACAGTACTAGCTAGCTTTCAGGAACTGACTAACCAACAAAGCTTCAGCAGCATCTGCCTAACCTGAGAAGAGGGTTTATATAGCAGGTGCTGTCCACGCCCCACTCAGACCTCACAGACTGTGAGCACAAAAACCAGCACCGGATCCCCTGCCGTGCACAGAGCCTGTAACCACTGCACAGCAAAAGACCCGAACCGGAGTATCAGCTACGCTCAGGTTACTCCGCTAGCACTTGTATCCCGGTTGCCATGACGACGTGGCAGCACAGAGCAGGAGACCCTAACAGTACCCCCCTCTGTCAAAGAACCCCTACCACCGGGTTTATCGGGGAACTGCGAGAAGAAAGAGCGTAACAGTCTGGGGGCATGAAGATCACAACTGCGCACCCACGACCGCTCCTCCGGGCCATACCCCTTCCAGTGCACCAAAACTGACAGCCGACCCCGAACCATCTTGGAGTGAAGACTCCTTTCAACAACAAACTCCCTCTGGCCACGTATCAGAAGAGGGGAAGGTCTTCCACTGAAAGAAGGATTACTAATCGCCCGTTTTAAAAGGGAACAATGAAATGTTTTATTGATACCCAAAGAACGGGGTAGATCTAACTGAAATGCCACCGGATTGATAACCCTAGTGATCTTATAAGGACCGATGAACCGGGGGCCTAACTTATGAGATGGCTGTCTCAACTTAAAATTCTTGGTAGACAACCAGACGAAGTCCCCTAATTTGAAGCTGCAGGGTCTTTTCCGCTTATCAAAAACCCTTTTGGTCACTAATGACACAGACACAAGGGCTGTCTTCACTTTCCTCCAAATACCTCTAAGGACCGAAACCACAGAGGAACCACCAGGCGTGGAGTCCAGGGGGTCAAAAGAATTGGCCTTAGGATGATGCCCATACACACAAAGGAAGGGAGAGATCCCTGTAGCAGAGTGAGCCGCATTGTTATAGGCAAACTCCGCCATGGACAGATGAGCAACCCAGTCAGTCTGACACTTGGAGACATAACACCTGAGGAACTGCTCCAAGGACTGGTTCACCCTTTCAGTCTGCCCATTAGACTGCGGATGGTAGCCTGACGACAAGCTGACAGAAATCTGGAGATCGGAACAAAATGCCCTCCAGAATTTGGCCACAAACTGGGATCCGCGGTCAGAGACCACATCAAGTGGCAACCCGTGGAGGCGCACAACATGCAGCATAAATAATTCAGACAGGCGTCTGGCCGATGGCAGCCCAACTAATGGAACGAAGTGCGCCATCTTTGAAAACCTGTCAACGACAACCCAGATGGCTGTCATCCCCGAGGATTTGGGCAAGTCCACCACAAAATCCATTGAAATGTGGGTCCATGGCTTAGATGGAATAGAGAGTGGATGTAATGGGCCAACAGGAACCCCTCTAGGAGTCTTATTTCGGGCACAGATGTCACATGCCCGAACCCACTGATCCACATCCCTAGCCACCGAGGGCCACCACACCACCCTAGATAGCAACTCCCGAGTTCTGGCAATACCCGGGTGACCTGCCGACTTCTTGGCATGGAATTCCAGGAACACTCGCTGTCTTAACCTAGGAGGCACAAACAAAAGACCTACCGGAAGGTCTGGATGAGCCTGCTCCTGTGCTCTAAGGACTAATGACAAGAGGTCCTGGGTAATGCCCACTTTAATACATGATGGGGACACAATGGGCAATGGCTCCTCAGTGGTCTCCTGGATTGGAGCAAAACTCCGCGAGAGCACATCAGCCTTGATGTTTTTTGACCCAGGGCGATATGTTATCAAAAAATTAAAGCGAGCAAAAAACAAAGCCCATCGTGCCTGCCTGGCATTGAGGCGCTTCGCTGACTCTAAATATGCCAAATTCTTATGGTCGGTGAGAATTGAGACCACAAACTTAGCCCCCTCAAGCCAGTGTCTCCACTCCTCGAGTGCATCCGTAATAGCCAACAATTCCCGGTTACCCACGTCATAATTCCTCTCGGCAGGCGAAAATTTACAGGAAAAGTAAGCACAGGGATGAAGGCGATTATCAGACACCCCCATCTGAGAGAGCACTGCCCCAATACCCATCTCAGAGGCATCCACCTCCACCACAAAAGGACGCTCTGGATCTGGGTGTCGCAGCACCTTGGCCGAGACAAATGCCCTTTTGAGACGGGCAAAAGCCGCTTTGGCCTCACAAGACCAGTGAGCAACATCCGCCCCTTTCTTAGTGAGTGCCACCAAGGGCGCCACCATAGACGAAAATCCAGCGATAAATCGTCTATAAAAATTCGCAAAGCCCAGAAAACGCTGAAGCGCCTTCAAACTAGTGGGCTGCACCCAATCCAGGACTGCCTGTACCTTGGAACCCTCCATTTGGAAACCTTCTGGGGAGATAATATATCCTAGAAATGCGATTTGCTGAACTTCAAATTCGCACTTCTCCAGCTTCGCCCCAAGCCGGTGGTCTCTGAGTTTCTGGAGGACTAAGCGTACATGCTTCCGATGTTCCTCCAGGGAATGGGAGAAGATTAGGATGTCATCTAAGTATACAACTAAGAATCTATCCAAATATTCCCTGAGCACATCGTTCATGAAGTCCTGGAAGACTGCCGGGGCATTACAGAGCCCAAAAGGCATCACCAAATATTCATAATGCCCTGAGTGGGTATTAAAGGCAGTCTTCCATCCATCCCCCTCTCTTATTCGGATTAGATTGTACGCACCGCGTAGGTCAATCTTAGAAAAAATGGTGGCAGTACGAAGCTGGTCAAACAAGACCGAAATGAGAGGCAGTGGGTATGAGTTTTTAATCGTGATACGTTTCAATTCCCTGAAGTCGATGCAGGGTCGCAACGAACCGTCCTTTTTACCCACGAAGAAGAACCCCGACCCAACTGGAGACTGTGAAAATCTGATAAATCCCTTAGCCAAGTTCTCCTGAATGTAGTCTGCCATAGCCTGAGCCTCAGGAGGTGACAGGGAGTACAACCTGCTCTTGGGAAGCTTAGCATTCGGTAACAAATCAATGGCACAGTCATAGGGGCGATGGGGAGGTAGTACCTCTGCAACTCTTTTGGAGAACACGTCCGCAAAATCTGCATAACATCCTGGCAATCCTGGCAAACTTAGCTGCGAAAGCCTGACTGGAAGGCTCAAGCAACTCCTGAAACAATCAGTACCCCAACTAAGAATCTCCCCAGAGACCCAGTCAAATTGAGGATTGTGGGCCCTTAACCAGGGTAACCCCAACACCAATGGGGCAAAAGTACAGACAGTCACATAAAAGGACAATTTTTCAGAGTGTGTGGCTCCAATAGACAAAGAAATCTGGCTAGTGCAAGAGGTAATTTTACCCTGGGATAATGGTTCCCCGTTTAACCCACAAATCTCAATTTCCGATGCCAAGGGTACTAAGGGAACAGAGTGTTTCAGGGCGAATTGGCGGTCCATAAAAACCCCGTCGGCCCCACTGTCCACAAAGGCCTCAGTCTTGACAGTTTGACCGAGGATCTTCAAGGTCACCGGAATGATAAAAGTCTTCTTGGGAAATTCTGACTTCTGGCCTGACAGGATATTTCCCATCACCCTCAGGCCCTGAAGTTTTCCGGCTTTTCTGGGCATGATACTACCACATGACCTTTATTCCCACAGTACAAACATAACCCCTGCTGTCTCCTCCGCGTCTTCTCACGCGAGGAGAGGCGGGTAGCCCCAATCTGCATAGGCTCCTCGGAAAATTCCTCAGAGTCTGAGGTTCCCTTGGGAAAGAAGGAAACCTCGGTCTCCCTTTCAAGCCTGCGCTCTCTCAGCCGTCTATCCACCTGAATGGATAACTGCATGAGCTGATCCAAGCTATCAGGCAAGGGATATTGTACCAGTTGGTCTTTTAACTGGTTAGAAAGACCTCTTCGGTACTGGTGTCTCAGGGCTGGGTCATTCCACTGGGTATCATGGGCCAACCTCCGAAACTCCGTACAATAAACCTCAACTGGCCTTCGCCCTTGCTTAAGGATCGAAATCTGAGCCTCGGCTGAGGCCGTCTTGTCAGGGTCATCATACAACATGCCCAGTGCCGTAAAAAAAACATCAACACTTTTAAGCGACGGACAGTCAGGCTGCAACCCATATGCCCAGACCTGTGGGTCTCCTTGTAGCAAGGAAATCACTATGCCCACCCGCTGAATCTCCGACCCAGAAGACTGAGGCCTAAGCTGGAATTATAGCTTGCAGCTCTCCTTGAAACAAAAGAACTGCGAGCGATCTCCAGAAAAACGATCCGGAAGATTTACTTTCGGCTCCTTAACCCCTGAAGGTACTGCTGCTGCGGGCGCTCTGCCAGCGGCCTGCGAGGTGTGCATTTTAATGGACAAATCATTAAATTGTCGAGTCAGGACCTGCACCTGATCGACCACCTGTTGCAAAGTATTTTGAGGGGTATGCTCCATATTCCCACAAAATTTCAACAGGAGTATTGGGCTGCTGAATATGTTATGCACACCAGTGCCAGCAGGAATGTACTGGTGTCTGAACGGTGAGGGATGCAAAACAAATGAACTCACAGACAGACTGGGGAATATGACATTACATACACAGAAGGTGATAGGGTAACAAAATAAACACAAAGTGAACAGAGAAGCCCAAAGGCTAAGAAACTGGGTGTCTCCCTAGTATTAGGAATGCTCAGATGGAAAGAAGCAAGATGTAGTGATTTAATACGTAGAGAACCCGAAATGCTGTTGCTAAGGGCAACAGCAAAGCCCTAAAGGGTTACCAATGGGTGTGGCAGTAAACTCCTTGGTCAGAGATGGAATAATAGACACAAGGAGAGTCTCCACAATCCTAGTCCTCACTTGCAGTGCACTGGTTCAGCTTACTGCCACTAAACTGACACCTGAACACCTTGCACAGTGAGAAAGGATTTTGGAAGGCAAGTCTGAGAATACAGCCGCAAACTTGCTAGGTTCACAGAGTACAAAGCATCTGCCTAACCTGAGAAGAGGGTTTATATAGCAGGTGCTGTCCACGCCCCACTCAGACCTCACAGACTGTGAGCACAAAAACCAGCACCGGATCCCCTGCTGTGCACAGAGCCTGTGACCACTGCACAGCAAAAGACCCGAACCGGAGTATCAGCTACGCTCAGGTTACTCCGCTAGCACTTGTCTCCCGGTTGCCATGACGACGTGGCAGCACAGAGCAGGAGACCCTAACACTAATACCTAACCTTATATGGCCTGATCCTGAGTCACATACAGGCCTCATTAGTGACTAATACCTATGATAATGTGTGTATCATGCTACTCCGCTGTTTCCATTGGTGACAGCAGCCAACATTGTTATCATTGTCACTTACATCTATCCCATAATAGCTGCAAGAGATAAGATTGAAATAAGCATGCCCTCTGCAAATTCTTAACTCAGAATATGCCATAACTCTGGCTACAAGCCCACAAAGCTCTTAGGAGATGGTTCTCTTCCCTTGCATGCGTTCCATTTGCCACCCAAAATGGGCATTTCAATGACACATAAAAACTCCTAAAATGCAACTGACTCATAATTTCCCCAAGGTATACAGTGATGCATTTGTTCACTACAGCGCACACGCATTTTGCTAAAACCTGCAAGATGCGGCCGAGTTTGGTTCTGCCTGCGACTGTGACTCAGAATAAAACCTAATGCTCCACTGTAAGTCCAGATGTAGAAATCTAGTATAATCAGCCATCTGTTCATGAAATACATGAGTGAAGACTATTTCAGGCAGTCTGCCTGCAAAATACAGGTGCCATGGTTCAGCAGTGGTGCCGCCTCCTAGGTCATGTGCACAGGGTGGCAGCACCATTTTCCTACCACTAGTTACAGCAATACTGATATAATAGCTGCTTTCTTCAGTGGAACCTTACAGCATCTTCGTCTTTGCAGGCTGCACTTTGGACCCAATTCATGTTTGTAAGAAAGTAAAAATACAAGCAACTGGGCAATATCAAGGTGCACTGCAGATGTTTCATCCAGAAATAATAAGAATTTACTTACCGATAATTCTATTTCTCATAGTCCGTAGTGGATGCTGGGGACTCCGTAAGGACCATGGGGGAATAGCAGCTCCGCAGGAGACTGGGCACATCTAAAGAAAGCTTTAGGACTATCTGGTGTGCACTGGCTCCTCCCCCTATGACCCTCCTCCAAGCCTCAGTTAGGATACTGTGCCCGGACGAGCGTACACAATAAGGAAGGATTTTGAATCCCGGGTAAGACTCATACCAGCCACACCAATCACACCGTATAACCTGTGATCTGAACCCAGTTAACAGCATGATAACAGAGGAGCCTCTGAAAGATGGCTCACAACAATAATAACCCGATTTTTGTAACAATAACTATGTACAAGTATTGCAGACAATCCGCACTTGGGATGGGCGCCCAGCATCCACTACGGACTATGAGAAATAGAATTATCGGTAAGTAAATTCTTATTTTCTCTAACGTCCTAAGTGGATGCTGGGGACTCCGTAAGGACCATGGGGATTATACCAAAGCTCCCAAACGGGCGGGAGAGTGCGGATGACTCTGCAGCACCAATGAGAGAACTCCAGGTCCTCCTCAGCCAGGATATCAATTTTGTAGAATTTTACAAACGTATTTGCTCCTGACCAAGTAGCTGCTCGGCAAAGTTGTAAAGCCGAGACCCCTCAGGCAGCCGCCCAAGATGAGCCCACCTTCCTTGTGGAGTGGGCATTTACAGATTTTTGGCTGTGGCAGGCCTGCCACAGAATGTGCAAGCTGAATTGTACTACAAATCCAACGAGCAATAGTCTGCTTAGAAGCAGGAGCACCCAGCTTGTTGGGTGCATACAGGATAAACAGCGAGTCAGATTTCCTGACTCCAGTCGTCCTGGAAACATATATTTTCAGGGCACTGACAACGTCTAGCAACTTGGAGGCCTCCAAGTCCCTAGTAGCCGCAGGCACCACAAATAGGTTGGTTCAGGAGAAACGCTGAAACCACCTTGGGGAGAAACTGAGGACGAGTCCTCAATTCCGCCCTGTCCGAATGGAAAATCAGATAAGGGCTTTTTCAGGATAAAGCCGCCAATTCTGACACGCGCTTGGCCCAGGCCAGGGCCAACAGCATGACCACTTTTCATGTGAGATATTTTAACTCCACAGATTTAAGTGGTTCAAACCAATGTGACTTTTGGAACCCAAAACTACATTGAGATCCCAAAGTGCCACTGGAGGCACAAAAGGAGGCTGTATATGCAGTACCCCTTTTACAAACGTCTGAACTTCAGGGACTGAAGCTAGTTCTTTTTGGAAGAAAATTGACAGGGCCGAAATTTGAACCTTAATGGATCCCAATTTCAGGCCCATAGACACTCCTGTTTGCAGGAAATGTAGGAATCGACCCAGTTGAATTTCCTCCGTCGGGCCTTACTGGCCTCGCACCACGCAACATATTTTCGCCAATTGCGGTGATAATGTTTTTGCGGTTACATCCTTCCTGGCTTTGATCAGGATAGGGATGACTTCATCCGGAATGCCTTTTTTTTTTTTTTTTCCTTCAGGATCCGGCGTTCAACCGCCATGCCGTCAAACGCAGCCGCGGTAAGTCTTGGAACAGACAGGGTCCCTGCTGGAGCAGGTCCCTTCTTAGAGGTAGAGGCCACGGATCCTCCGTGAGCATCTCTTGAAGTTCCGGTTACCAAGTCCTTCTTGGCCAATCCGGAACCACGAATATAGTGCTTACTCCACTCCATCTTATCAATCTCAGTACCTTGGGTATGAGAGGCAGAGGAGGGAACACATACCCTGACTGGTACACCCACGGTGTTACCAGAGCGTCTACAGCTTATTGCCTGAGGGTCCCTGGACCTGGCGCAATACCTGTCGAGTTTTTAATCATGTGGAAGACTTCTGGGTGAAGTCCCCACTCTCCCGGGTGGAGATCGTGCTGAGGAAGTCTGCTTCCCAGTTGTCCACTCCCGGAATGAATACTGCTGACAGTGCTATCACATGATTTTCCGCCCAGCGAAGAATCCTTGCAGCTTCTGCCATTGCCCTCCTGCTTCTTGTGCCACCCTGTCTGTTTACGTGGGTGACTGCCGTGATGTTGTCCGACTGGATCAACACCGGCTGACCTTGAAGCAGAGGGCTTGCTAAGCTTAGAGCATTGTAAATTAGAGATGAGCGCCTGAAATTTTTCGGGTTTTGTGTTTTGGTTTTGGGTTCGGTTCCGCGGCCGTGTTTTGGGTTCGAACGCGTTTTGGCAAAACCTCACCGAATTTTTTTTGTCGGATTCGGGTGTGTTTTGGATTCGGGTGTTTTTTTCAAAAAACACTAAAAAACAGCTTAAATCATAGAATTTGGGGGTCATTTTGATCCCAAAGTATTATTAACCTCAAAAACCATAATTTACACTCATTTTCAGTCTATTCTGAATACCTCACACCTCACAATATTATTTTTAGTCCTAAAATTTGCACCGAGGTCGCTGTGTGAGTAAGATAAGCGACCCTAGTGGCCGACACAAACACCGGGCCCATCTAGGAGTGGCACTGCAGTGTCACGCAGGATGTCCCTTCCAAAAAACCCTCCCCAAACAGCACATGACGCAAAGAAAAAAAGAGGCGCAATGAGGTAGCTGTGTGAGTAAGATTAGCGACCCTAGTGGCCGACACAAACACCGGGCCCATCTAGGAGTGGCACTGCAGTGTCACGCAGGATGTCCCTTCCAAAAAACCCTCCCCAAACAGCACATGACGCAAAGAAAAAAAGAGGCGCAATGAGGTAGCTGTGTGAGTAAGATTAGCGACCCTAGTGGCCGACACAAACACCGGGCCCATCTAGGAGTGGCACTGCAGTGTCACGCAGGATGGCCCTTCCAAAAAACCCTCCCCAAACAGCACATGACGCAAAGAAAAAAAGAGGCGCAATGAGGTAGCTGTGTGAGTAAGATTAGCGACCCTAGTGGCCGACACAAACACCGGGCCCATCTAGGAGTGGCACTGCAGTGTCACGCAGGATGTCCCTTCCAAAAAACCCTCCCCAAACAGCACATGACGCAAAGAAAAAAAGAGGCGCAATGAGGTAGCTGTGTGAGTAAGATTAGCGACCCTAGTGGCCGACACAAACACCGGGCCCATCTAGGAGTGGCACTGCAGTGTCACGCAGGATGTCCCTTCCAAAAAACCCTCCCCAAACAGCACATGACGCAAAGAAAAAAAGAGGCGCAATGAGGTAGCTGACTGTGTGAGTAAGATTAGCGACCCTAGTGGCCGACACAAACACCGGGCCCATTTAGGAGTGGCACTGCAGTGTCACGCAGGATGTCCCTTCCAAAAAACCCTCCCCAATCAGCACATGATGCAAAGAAAAAGAAAAGAAAAAAGAGGTCCAAGATGGAATTGTCCTAGGGCCCTCCCACCCACCCTTATGTTGTATAAACAAAACAGGACATGCACACTTTAACCAACCCATCATTTCAGTGACAGGGTCTGCCACACGACTGTGACTGATATGACGGGTTGGTTAGGACCCCCCCCAAAAAAGAAGCAATTAATCTCTCCTTGCACAAACTGGCTCTACAGAGGCAAGATGTCCACCTCATCATCACCCTCCGATATATCACCGTGTACATCCCCCTCCTCACAGATTATCAATTCGTCCCCACTGGAATCCACCATCTCAGCTCCCTGTGTACTTTGTGGAGGCAATTGCTGCTGGTCAATGTCTCCGCGGAGGAATTGATTATAATTCATTTTAATGAACATCATCTTCTCCACATTTTCTGGATGTAACCTCGTACGCCGATTGCTGACAAGGTGAGCGGCGGCACTAAACACTCTTTCGGAGTACACACTTGTGGAGGGCAACTTAGGTAGAATAAAGCCAGTTTGTGCAAGGGCCTCCAAATTGCCTCTTTTTCCTGCCAGTATAAGTACGGACTGTGTGACGTGCCTACTTGGATGCGGTCACTCATATAATCCTCCACCATTCTTTCAATGGTGAGAGAATCATATGCAGTGACAGTAGACGACATGTCCGTAATCGTTGTCAGGTCCTTCAGTCCGGACCAGATGTCAGCATCAGCAGTCGCTCCAGACTGCCCTGCATCACCGCCAGCGGGTGGGCTCGGAATTCTGAGCCTTTTCCTCGCACCCCCAGTTGCGGGAGAATGTGAAGGAGGAGATGTTGACAGGTCGCGTTCCGCTTGACTTGACAATTTTCTCACCAGCAGGTCTTTCAACCCCAGCAGACTTGTGTCTGCCGGAAAGAGAGATCCAAGGTAGGCTTTAAATCTAGGATCGAGCACGGTGGCCAAAATGTAGTGCTCTGATTTCAACAGATTGACCACCCGTGAATCCTTGTTAAGCGAATTAAGGGCTCCATCCACAAGTCCCACATGCCTAGCGGAATCGCTCCGTGTTAGCTCCTCCTTCAATGTCTCCAGCTTCTTCTGCAAAAGCCTGATGAGGGGAATGACCTGACTCAGGCTGGCAGTGTCTGAACTGACTTCACGTGTGGCAAGTTCAAAGGGCATCAGAACCTTGCACAACGTTGAAATCATTCTCCACTGCGCTTGAGACAGGTGCATTCCACCTCCTATATCGTGCTCAATTGTATAGGCTTGAATGGCCTTTTGCTGCTCCTCCAACCTCTGAAGCATATAGAGGGTTGAATTCCACCTCGTTACCACTTCTTGCTTCAGATGATGGCAGGGCAGGTTCAGTAGTTTTTGGTGGTGCTCCAGTCTTCTGTACGTGGTGCCTGTACGCCGAAAGTGTCCCACAATTCTTCTGGCCACCGACAGCATCTCTTGCACGCCCCTGTCGTTTTTTTAAAAATTCTGCACCACCAAATTCAAGGTATGTGCAAAACATGGGACGTGCTGGAATTTGCCCATATTTAATGCACACACAATATTGCTGGCGTTGTCCGATGCCACAAATCCACAGGAGAGTCCAATTGGGGTAAGCCATTCCGCGATGATCTTCCTCAGTTGCCGTAAGAGGTTTTCAGCTGTGTGCGTATTCTGGAAAGCGGTGATACAAAGCGTAGCCTGCCTAGGAAAGAGTTGGCGTTTGCGAGATGCTGCTACTGGTGCCGCCGCTGCTGTTCTTGCGGCGGGAGTCCATACATCTACCCAGTGGGCTGTCACAGTCATATAGTCCTGACCCTGCCCTGCTCCACTTGTCCACATGTCCGTGGTTAAGTGGACATTGGGTACAGCTGCATTTTTTAGGACACTGGTGAGTCTTTTTCTGAGGTCTGTGTACATTTTCGGTATCGCCTGCCTAGAGAAGTGGAACCTAGATGGTATTTGGTAACGGGGGCACACTACCTCAAGAAATTGTGTAGTTCCCTGTGAACTAACGGCGGATACCGGACGCACGTCTAACACCAACATAGTTGTCAAGGCCTCAGTTATCCGCTTTGCAGCAGGATGACTGCTGTGATATTTCATCTTCCTCGCAAAGGACTGTTGGACAGTCAATTGCTTACTGGAAGTAGTACAAGTGGTCTTCCGACTTCCCCTCTGGGATGACCATCGACTCCCAGCAGCAACAACAGCAGCGCCAGCAGCAGTAGGCGTTACACGCAAGGATGCATCGGAGGAATCCCAGGCAGGAGAGGAATCGTCAGAATTGCCAGTGACATGGCCTGCAGGACTATTGGCATTCCTGGGGAAGGAGGAAATTGACACTGAGGGAGTTGGTGGGGTGGTTTGCGGGAGCTTGGTTACAAGAGGAAGGGATTTACTGGTCAGTGGACTGCTTCCGCTGTCACCCAAAGTTTTTGAACTTGTCACTGACTTATTATGAATGCGCTGCAGGTGACGTATAAGGGAGGATGTTCCGAGGTGGTTAACGTCCTTACCCCTACTTATTACAGCTTGACAAAGGCAACACACAGCTTGACACCTGTTGTCCGCTTTTCTGTTGAAATACCTCCACACTGAAGAGCTGATTTTTTTGGTATTTTCACCAGGCATGTCAACGGCCATATTCCTCCCACGGACAACAGGTGTCTCCCCGGGTGCCTGACTTAAACAAACCACCTCACCATCAGAATCCTCCTGGTCAATTTCCTCCCCAGCGCCAGCAACACCCATATCCTCCTCATCCTGGTGTACTTCAACACTGACATCTTCAATCTGACTATCAGGAACTGGACTGCGGGTGCTCCTTCCAGCACTTGCAGGGGGCGTACAAATGGTGGAAGGCGCATGCTCTTCATGTCCAGTGTTGGGAAGGTCAGGCATCGCAACTGACACAATTGGACTCTCCTTGTGGATTTGGGATTTCGAAGAACGCACAGTTCTTTGCGGTGCTTTTGCCAGCTTGAGTCTTTTCAGTTTTCTAGCGAGAGGCTGAGTGCTTCCATCCTCATGTGAAGCTGAACCACTAGCCATGAACATAGGCCAGGGCCTCAGCCGTTCCTTGCCACTCCGTGTGGTAAATGGCATATTGGCAAGTTTACGCTTCTCCTCCGACAATTTTATTTTAGGTTTTGGAGTCCTTTTTTTACTGATATTTGGTGTTTTGGATTTGACATGCTCTGTACTATGACATTGGGCATCAGCCTTGGCAGACGACGTTGCTGGCATTTCATCGTCTCGGCCATGACTAGTGGCAGCAGCTTCAGCACGAGGTGGAAGTGGATCTTGATCTTTCCCTAATTTTGGAACCTCAACATTTTTGTTCTCCATATTTTAATAGGCACAACTAAAAGGCACCTCAGGTAAACAATGGAGATGGATGGATACTAGTATACTTATGGATGGACTGCCGAGTGCCGACACAGAGGTAGCTACAGCCGTGGACTACCGTACTGTGTCTGCTGCTAATATAGACTGGATGATTGATAATGAGATGAAATCAATATATATATATGTATGTATATATAATATCACTAGTACTGCAGCCGGACAGGTAGATAATATATTTATTAGGTAATGATGACTGATGACGGACCTGCTGGACACTGTCAGCTCAGCAGCACCGCAGACTGCTACAGTAAGCTACTATACTATAGTAGCATGTACAAAGAAGAAAGAAAAAAAAAAACCACGGGTAGGTGGTATACAATTATGGATGGACTGCCGAGTGCCGACACAGAGGTAGCTACAGCCGTGGACTAACGTACTGTGTCTGCTGCTAATATAGACTGGATGATTGATAATGAGATGAAATCAATATATATATGTATGTATATATAATATCACTAGTACTGCAGCCGGACAGGAAGATAATATATTTATTAGGTAATGATGACTGATGACGGACCTGCTGGACACTGTCTGCTCAGCAGCACCGCAGACTGCTACAGTAAGCTACTATACTATAGTAGTATGTACAAAGAAGAAAGAAAAAAAAAAAACACGGGTAGGTGGTATACAATTATGGATGGACTGCCGAGTGCCGACACAGAGGTAGCTACAGCCGTGGACTAACGTACTGTGTCTGCTGCTAATATAGACTGGATGATTGATAATGAGATGAAATCAATATATATATGTATGTATATATAATATCACTAGTACTGCAGCCGGACAGGTAGATAATATATTTATTAGGTAATGATGACTGATGACGGACCTGCTGGACACTGTCAGCTCAGCAGCACCGCAGACTGCTACAGTAAGCTACTATACTCTATAGTAGTATGTACAAAGAAGAAAGGAAAAAAAAAAACCACGGGTAGGTGGTATACAATTATGGATGGACTGTCGAGTGCCGACACAGAGGTAGCTACAGCCGTGGACTAACGTACTGTGTCTGCTGCTAATATAGAGTCTAGACTGGATGATAAATTATTGATAATGAGATGAAATCAATATAATATCACTAGTACTGCAGCCGGACAGGTACTATATATATTTATTATGTAATGACTGATGACGGACCTGCTGGTCACTGTCAGGTCAGCACAGCACCGCAGACTGCTACAGTAAGCTACTATAGTAGTATGTATAAAGAAGAATGAAAAAAAAAAAAAACACGGGTAGGTGGTATACAATATTATATATATATATATATATATATTATATACAATTATATATATATATATATATATATATATTAAACTGGTGGTGATTGATTATTAAACTGGTGGTCACTTCAGGTCACGTTGCAACTTGCAACTAGTACTCCGAGGCCTAAGCAGACAATCACAAAATATATTATTATACTGGTGGTCAGTGTGGTCACAACAATGGCAGTGTGGCACTGACTCTGGCAGCAAAAGTGTGCACTGTACGTTATATGTACTCCTGAGTCCTGCTCTCAGACTCTAACTGCTCCCCACTGTCAGTGTCTCCCCCACAAGTCAGATAATACACTTACAGTCACACTATCTATTATCTAATCTATAAATATCACTTCAGCAAGTAGTATAGTAGTATACAGTATAGTAGTACTCCTCCTAATAATGCTCCCCAAAATACTGTGTCTCTCTCTTCTCTAAACGGAGAGGACGCCAGCCACGTCCTCTCCCTATGACTCTCAATGCACGTGTGAAAATGGCGGCGACGCGCGGCTCCTTATATAGAATCCGAGTCTCGCGATAGAATCCGAGCCTCGCGAGAATCCGACAGCGTGATGATGACGTTCGGGCGCGCTCGGGTTAGCCGAGCAAGGCGGGAAGATCCGAGCCTGCTCGGACCCGTGTAAAAAACCTGAAGTTCGGGTGGGTTCGGATTCAGAGGAACCGAACCCGCTCATCTCTAGTAACGCCCCCTGTACCAGTGATGCTTATACAAGACACAGTGACGCTTACACGCGTAATGCCCCCTGCAGCAGTGACGCTTACACGTAACGCACCCTGTAGCACTGGCGCTTACACATGTAACGCACCCTGTAGCAGTGACGCTTGCACATGTAACACCCCCTGTACCAATGACGCTTACACACGTAATGCCCCCCTGTACCAGTGACGCTTACACATGTAACGCCCCCTGCAGCGTTGATGCTTACACACGTAACGCACCCTGTAGCATTGACACTTGCACATGTAACGCCCCCTGTACCAGTGACGCTTACACACGTAACGCCCCCTGTAGCAGTAATGCTTGCACACGAAACGCCCCCTGTACCAGTGACGCTTACACACGTAACGCCCCCTGTACCAGTGACGCTTACACACGTAACGCCCCCTGTACCAGTGACACTTACACACATAACGCCCCCTGTACCAGTGATGCTTACACACATAACGCCCCCTGTACCAGTGACGCTTACACACGTAACGCCCCCTGTACCAGTGACGCTTACACACGTAACGCCCCCTGTAGCAGTAATGCTTGCACACGTAACGCCCCCTGTACCAGTTACGCTTACACACGTAACGCCCCCTGTAGCAGTAATGCTTGCACACGTAACGCCCCCTGTACCAGTGACGCTTACACACGTAACGCCCCCTGTAGCAGTAACGCTTGCACACGTAACGCCCCCTGTACCAGTGACGCTTATACAAGATGCAACGCCACCTGAAGCAGTAACGCTTACACACATTATCCTGCACAGTCACACATACACCACATACACATACACATACACACACATGTACATACTGGGGGTCATTCCGAGTTGATCGCACGTAGCAACTTTTTGCTGCCCATGTGATCAACTCGACGCCGCTTATGGGGGAGGGCTTTTGTGCATAGCAAGGCTGCGAACGCTTATGCAGCCCTGCTATGCAAAAAAGGTTTGGGTAGAACAAGACTAGGGTAATAGTTACTTACCCTGTGTGATCAATCCAATCTGCCCTCCAAACGCCTGGACACGCCTGCGTTCACCGAACCACACCCAGAAAATGGTCAGTTGACGGCCCAGAACGCCTTCCTCCTGTCAGTCTTCTTGCGGTCGCTGCTGTGGCCGCTTTCTTCATTCGCGACACACCTGTGCAATGCAGCCGCTGCGCAAGCACAGGTCCGACCCGATCGCACCGCTGCGAAGAAGTGCAGCATGCAATCAGGTTGGAATGACACCTACTGTACATACATACAGTCACACACACACACACACACACACACACACACACACACACACACGCACACGCACACACACACACGCACACACACACACACACTCTTTCCAGCCACTTACATAAAAAAAAGTCTGGAAACTCGTCCTCCTGTGATGCAGCCTGGTCCCGTGTTGCTCCGCCCCTTATTCATGTGAAGCCCCGCCGTCTTTAGATCCGCCCAGCACACTGTGGAGGTAGAGGGGGCGCAGAAGGGGGAGATGAGCAATCGTGAGGGACTGTGGAAGGCTGTTTCCAAGTCCAGCAGGCAGGAGCGCACCGAGCACACAGCCGCCTTGTTTGCCAGCCAGGCCATGCCCCCCGCCCAGCACACTGTGAGTCTATGACAGGGGAGGAGGAGAGGAGGCTTCATGATACCGGCGCCGCTGCCTGTCATAGAGTTTAACAGGCGCAGCAGCCGGCATCAGCAAGGCAGGGGTACTCAGCACAGGGATGCAGAGCAGCAGGGAGAGTGCCTCTCCCCTCTGGCGCCTACTTGCACTGCATCCCTTTGCTGAGCGGTATGCGCCGGGCCTGGATACATCCATACAGGTCTGCAATCAAGGGGGGACGGTGGGGACTCCAGTCCCGGGCCCTGACTGAGAGCGGGACGGGTGGCAGCAGTGAGGATTGCAGGGGACAGGCCAGCTGCCTGTGCACCGGCAGGGCAGGCAGGCAGCCACGGACAGGCCCGGCGACAGGGGGGGTCAAAGGGGACACCCGTACCGGGCCCCGACGTTGTAAGGGGCCCCAAGGTTCTGGGGTAACCATGACTGCGGCAGTGTGGCGGCTGCGTGGATTTAGAGGCAGTGCGGTGCAATAAATGCATTAAAATGTATATGGATCGCGCTTAGCCGCCTGCCTGCCGCAATCGCACGGGGCGCCCCTGACCCTATTCTGTGAGGGAAAGTTAGTTGCTGGGCAACTAACAGCTGTCAATCATTACCTCAGGGCCCCCTGCCACGCCCCTGCCAACACGTGCTGTTACTTCCCCTCTCTGCTCCCGGGTGACAGCCGCAGCTTCCTGGAGCGTCTGTCTACAGTTTGGTGGGGAGTTATCACGCTGACCTTGACTTGCTAGCTGCTGCTCCCCTCCACTGGTTTCTGACTCCAGACCTCGTCCTGCCTGTGTCACCGGAGCATTCCCCTCTGCTTGGAGCATACAGCTTCCCCAGCTCCCTCCTGCTGTGTGCCTAGAAATGCTTCACGCTGCAGCACTCTGCCTGTGCAGTTCTATGGCGTCCCAGACACTCTCCAGGGACCTTTCAGTATCCTTGGCCAGCTGGAAAGCAGCAGTGGTGACATCACCTGGACACTGCAGCCTCAGTGACCCCTGGGTGAGACCTCCTGTTATATTTGGGCATTACTTTCCATTCTCCTTGTTGGGCTATGTGGCTCTTTAGCACACAGTAGAGGGATTTCTGCTAACTACATTACCTGTGCCCCCAGCTCACCCATACTGTCCTCCATTAAAGTAATTCTCAAAGACTTTTTTGGCTATGCCCCTAGCAGTTAATCCACACCCCCTTTTTGCAGCATGACCTCACTCTGCGGGGGGCATTTATATTGCTCTCACTGTGAGCAATATTGTCTAGAAACGGCCTTGGGGACCCACCACCGCCCCATGCCACCAGGTCACCTGTCTCGATATCCCCGTGTGTACAAAGGTGCAGATTTTGGGCCCACTGTTCTGGGTGCTCAGTCGTAGTGCAGCATATTTTTATAACATTGCATAGCAAATATCTGTTTTATACAATATGCAGTGTAATAAAAATATACTGCACTACTGCTGAGCACACGGCTAGCACTATCTGCACTTGGAATAGAACTTCTGTACATGGTAGTGACATTAGTGGCAGTGACAGTAGTGGCCTGGAGGGGGCCCACAGAGATATCAGTGTACCGGGCCCCAAAATTTCTGTTGCCGGCCCTGGCCACGGAGGCACACAGAGCTGCAGTTGTATTCTTTCTATTGAGCCGGCCATGTTACTAACACCTTATGCTTGTAGAGTTCCGAACATTTTATGCAAAGGACAGCTGTGCGGAAAAGAGCTGTGTGAGGACATCAGGGTTTATGACCTGGAAGTCTTATTCCACATGCACGACTGTCGTCCAGCACTTGAGTGTGATGTGGGGAGACTGGGATCGATCCTTTTGGGGATTTATGCATAGAGAAGTTCATAGGCTATAGATGGTGTTCAGGGGCGTTTTAAGAGAGGAGGGGCCCGTGTGCAGACTTCGGATGGGCCCCTTCCTGTCCATGGTGCCGTAAGCTCCTGCATAGTATTACTTTAAATGAATAAACCAGCCAGACACATTTGGGAGCTAGTGAAAACAACTTTTTTTATTTAACATAATTAAAAGAAAGACAATAGAGTAAGATACAACTGGGAGCGATGGTAATACAAATCTACATATTGCTAAACTCAAACAAAGGAAAAACATTGCTTTGATAATTAAATGTTATTTGAAATTTCTCTGTGATATTTTGATTGCAGCTCCTGGCGCAACGTCTGATGTAGACTAAAGACAAGTAAGCAGACGTGTAATGTAGTACCCACAAACTGAAACGTACAATGCTGACCTAAAAAGCGTTTTAGTAGTTCCATCTTCCATATGATGCTTTCAGTTCTGTCTGCCTGCACTTTCCACACCTCAAGAATAGTCTGTTTCCAAAGTTTGGACCTTATGCAGTAAGGATTGCAGTTTCTGCGATCAAATAGTTGCCGCCCAGAGATAGAGAAAAAACGCCCATTGCAGAAATTGTGAAAGCATCGCAATATGCGGGCTGATTGCAAAACCATACGCAATTACCAGAGCGTCAAAGATTTTTACTATCTGTACCAGGCAAGATCGTCCACAATTCTTGCATCACAAGAGGCTGGAAGTGGTCATCGCTGACGTCAGAGGTCCTCCTTAAAAACGCCTGGGCACGCCTGCGTTTTTTCAGACACACCCAGAAAACGGCAGTTTCCCTCCCAGAAACGCTGGCTTCCTGTCAGTCAAACAGCAGCTACATTGCGATCATGATGTGTACGCAATTTCAGTCGCTATTATTACTCACGCCTGCGCAGTGCAATCGCTACACATGGGCAGTCGGTCAATAATCGACCAGATTGCTATTTGCAAATTTTGTCATCTTTACTGAACAAGGTCCTGTGTTTGCAAATATGAGCCTTTAACAGCCCTCAACATTAATTAGCTTACTGATCAAATTGTTCAAACACTCCCTTTCCCTGTACCAGATGCAGTGGTGTATGTAGGGGTCCGGGCATCCCTGGCAAAGTAAGGGACTGGCGCCCCCAAAATTTGAAATAGGGAAGGTGCATGTGCAAAAAAAGGACATGATCTTATGGGAAAGGGGCATGACCATACAATAGTTCCACAAATTCAAATTACGCTACACAGTAGTAACCCTTATACACATTATGCCCAAACAGTAGCAGTTCCCTTTACACATTATGCCCACACAGTAATTTTTATAACACTGAGGAAACATCAGCAGTGCCTGGCCTGGCTGAGTAGGCAATGCCACCCAAGGCCAGGTAGTATAATCAAATAGTAGTGCAAAGAAGTGAAGTAGAAAAAAAATCTTAGTGGTACTGTGTGCGCACATCGAAGGCACACGCACGCCAAAAAAATGGTGTGGACACATGGGGCGTGGCAAATGAAAATGGCGGCATGATACACATGTGACCCCAATAGTGCAGTGCCAGATAAACATATGCCCCAATAGTGCCAGATACACATATGCCCCCAGTGCCAGATACACACATGCCCCCACAGTGCCAGATAAACACATGCCCCCACAGTGCCAGATACACATATGCACCCACAGTGTCAAATATACCCCCATGGTGCTAGATATGCCCCCACAGTGCCATATACACATCAGTGACGTGCGGTGGGGTGAGGCAGGTGAGGCAGAGCCTTTCCTGCCATACTAACGTTGGTGCCAACATTTTGACTGTATAAAGTATATGGAAAATACAAAGAATTTGTTTGAAATATCTTCTTTGCAATATTCTAATAATTTTTATAGCCAAAACTTTGGAGTGAAAAGTCTATGGCAGGTTATCTTCTCCGCACATCTGTGATTAACACTAACCAAATTTCCAGGAGTTTATACTGCTGCACCTGTGTATAATGCCCAGATGTACCCTTTCGCTCATATATTGCATGTAAATCTGGCTCTGGTGCTTGCCAGTGGCTCCTAAGCCATTTAGCTCACCGCACGTCCCTGATACACATATGACCCCACACTGCCAGATATGACCCCACGTTGCCAGATATGCCCCGACATTGCCAGATACACATGCTCCCACAGTGCCAAATATACCCTCATGGTGCCAGATATGCCCCCACGGTGCCAGATACACATATGCCCCAAAAATGTCAGATAAGCCCCCACAGTCATAGTCCCCATCACCCTCCCAGCACATAGCCATAGTACCCTCCCAGTAAATAGCCACAGTACCCACCTCCCCAAGCAATAGCCGTAGTCTCCGCAGCACATAGCCGTAGTCTCCACCTCTCCCAACACAGTCATACAGTAGTCCCCACCCCGCTCCCATCACATAACAATAGTTCCCTACCAGCATAGATAGCCATAGTCCCCCTCCTTGCACATAGCCCCTCACCTCCCCAAGCACATAGCCATAGCCCCCATCCCCCTCTCAGCACATAGCTGTAGTCCACCCTTAGCACACAGTAGTAGTCTCCCCCACCCCCAGCACATACATACTCTCCCCACACAGCACATAGCCCTAGTCCCCACCCCACAACATCCCAGCAGATAGCCTTAGTATCTGGCAATACCTGCTGTGCTGAGCTGCCTGGGATGGAGGGCGGAGGATCGCTCAGCAGGCATGAGCTGGTGTACGACACTGCACCAAACTAAATGAAGAAACTGAAAATAAACTACAGCTCCCAACAGCAAGGGTTGCTGGGAGTTGTAGTTTATTTTTAGTTTCTTCCCTGTAGCGCATTGCGGGGCCGGACACCGGCGCCAGCTCCTGTCTGCTGAGCGATTCTCTGCCCTCCATCCCAGGAGATGCGCAGGCAGCTCGGCACAGCAGGTATTGCCAGACACTACGGCTTAAGGGATTCCACCCATTGGCCAAGGGTGGCACCTCTGGCGAGTACCATCCTGGCCAATGGGTAGATACGTCCCTGACCAGATGATCCAGAATCTACAGTGCATCGGGAAAGTATTCACAGCGCTTCACTTTTTCCACATTATGTTATGTTACAGCCTTATTCCAAAATGGAATAAACTAATTTTTTCCCTCAAATTCTACACACAATACCCCATAATTACAACATGAAAAAAGTTTTTTTGAGATTTTTGCAAATTTATTCAAAATAAAAAACTAAGAAATCACATGTACATAAGTATTCACAGCCTTTGCCAGGAAGCTCAAAATTGAGCTCAGGTGCATCCTGTTTCCACTGATCATCCATGAGATGTTCCTACAGCTCAATTGGAGTCCACCTGTGATAAATTCAGTTGTTGGACATGATTTGGAGAGGCACACACCTGTCTATATAATGGCCCACACTTGACAGTGCATGAAGTCAAAGGAATTGTCTGTAGACCTCCAAGACAGGATTACACAAATCTGGGGAAGGGTACAGAAAAATATCTGCTGCTTTGAAGGTCCCAATGAGCACAGTGGCCTCCATCATCCGTAAATGTAAGACGTTCGGAAGCCCCAGGACTCTTCCTAGAGCTGGCCAGCTGTCTAAACTGAGCGATCGGGAGAGAAGGGCCCTAGTCAGGGAGGTGACCAAGAACTCAATGTCAATCTGTCAGAGCTACAGCATTCCTCTGTCGAGAGAGGAGAACCTTCTAGAAGGACAACGATCTCTGCAGTAATCCACCAATCAGGCCTGTATGGTAGAGTGGCCAGACGGAAGCCACTCCTTAGTAAAAAAGCATATGGGTACCCACCTGGAGTTTGACAAATTAAACCTGAAGGACTCTCAGACCATGAGAAACAAAATTCTCTGGTTTGATGAGACAAAGACTGAACTCTTTGGCGTGAATGCCAGGCATCATGTTTGGAGGAAACCAGGCACCGCTCATCACCAGGCCAATACCACCCCTACAGTGAAGCATGGTGGTGGCAGCATCATGCTGTGGGGATGTTTTTCAGTGGCAGGAACTTGGAGACTAGGCAGGATAGAGGCAAAGATTAATGCAGCAATGTACAGAGACATCCTGGATGAAAACCTGCTCCAGAGCACTCTTAACCTCAGACTGGGGCGACGGTTCATCTTTCAGCAGGACAACGACCCTAGGCACACAGCCAAGATATCAAAGGAGTGGCTTCAGGACAACTCTGTGAATGTCCTTGAGTGGCCCAGCCAGAACCCAGACTTGAATCCGATTGAACATCTCTGAAGAGATCTGAAAATGGCTGTGCACCGACGCTTCCCATCCATCCTGATGGAGCTTGAGAGGTGCTGCAAAGAGGAATGGGTGAAACTGCCCAAAGATAGGTGTGCCAAGCTTGTGGCATCATATTCAAAAAGACTTGAGGCTGTAATTGCTGCCAAAGGTGCATCAACAAAGTAGTGAGCAAAGGCTGTGAATACTTATGTACATGTGATTTCTTTGTTTTTTATTTTTAATAAATTTGAAAAAAATCTCAAAAAAACTTTTTTCATGATGTCATTATGGGGTATTGTGTGTAGAATTCTGAGGGTAAAAATTTAATTCATTCCATTTTGGAATACGGTTGTAACATAACAAAATGTGGAATGCACTGTACAACAAAAGGCCATCATCTGATAGACACACAGGCTTGCCCTGCCCTCACCAAGCCTGCATCTTAAGCATGCCATCTAAAGCAGGGAGCTAACATATTAATGTAGGAGTATCATTTCTTTCTGGTTAGTTTCTGTTGTGTTTCTAAATGCCCTATGCTGATATTGCCACCTACTGTCTCTCCTTCCGCATCGTGGACTCCACTCAACTGTTCTTTTTCTTTTCTCTTAAATTCCACACAGTATGTTACACTTACTGTACTTACCTACTTTGAAAAACTCATCTCCTGGAGAAGCTCAGATAGGAGAGGCATCTGGGCACTTCGGGGGGGCTGGGCTGTGACATCATTTAGCCACACCCCTGTCACAGTAATGATGCAAGTCATTTAGCCCTGCCCCTCTACTCAGACCCGCAATTCTAGCAATTGTCACCCCATTTTGCCCGCTTCACTAGGAAGCAGGATGAATGCAGGAGGAGCATCCAGGGGTGTGGAGAAGTACCCAAAAAGTGAGGAGTCTCCCACTACTTCTGAGAGAGTAGGAAAGTCATACCTCCAAACTGTCCCGATTTTGGCGGGACAGTCCCGTATTTCTGGGACTGTCCCGCTGTCCCCCGGGTCGCAGTGTCCCGCAGTGGGGGGGGGGGGGGGGGGGGGGGGGGCAGTTGGGAGACCCTCTCTCACTTGCTGCTCTGCTAAGTGTCTGTTCACTGGGAGAGAGGGACAGGGGTGTTATGTCCTGATGTACATCTCTTTACTTCAATGAATCATGCAGTATGAAGATTATGTATTTTATTTCTTATTGGTAAGTAGTACTTGCATGGTTACAGATAGACATCAACTCCACATGCTGCTCTCCTTCTCCTTACTCTCCTTCCACTTCCTACTTCCTTCTACTTCCTGATCACATGTTCATCTGTGCAGCCATATTCTTAAAGGTACACTACCTCATCTAGCTAATGCACATAAACTATCTTCATAGATATCTTCATAGATACTACATCTCCCCCTTCCTTTCATATATGTAAATTAATATATTTCTTTAAAACACATAAAATTGATTTTACATTCAACCAATTAAACATACAACAATATGCTGACTGAATTTGAGCATGAACATTAACCCACAATATACAATACACATTAAACTGGAAAAGATTTTTGAACAACAAATTATGAGCTTTAAGATGAAAGTCATATCTGCTCAATAAGTCTTGTAGGAGGTTTAATGACTCTGCCTGCTTTCGTCTGAGTATATGATCCTTCACTCAAAGGAACAGACACAATAGAATCACTTGGTGCTGAGGATGTTATAGGTGGTATGTTGACATCATCTTGACTTGGTGCATCAGAAGATAAGGATGGGAATATCTTCTTGAAATGGGACACATTCCTTGTCACAGTGTGATGGTCATTTCCTGCAACAACCATTGTTCCTTTCCTTTTCACTACAGTCAGTGGACTTGGGTGAAAAGCAGTCATGTCCTTACGTACTACTTTTTGTTTCACCAGAACACAATCTCCTTCTTGTAAGTCCGAAACAATTGCTCTCCTTTTCCGGTCTGCATATTGTTTAGCCTTTTGTTTATTGGCAGAGTCCTTCTGTCTAAACCTGATGATCTCTAGATAAAGGAGTCAAATGGATTTCTGGAAGAGTGGATCTGATTACTTTTCTTTGAAACATTAATGTCTGAGGAGGGACATTTGTTGTGGAATGAGGCACTGAGCGATATTGTCTGAGAAATTGATTTAGAGATTGTTGAATTGGAATTCTGGATACTTTACAAATCTTTATTTGCTTTCCCAGATTACGCATGAAACGTTCAACAAGACCGATAGCCTGTGGCCACAGGGGAGTGATTTTCTGGTGTCGAATTCCAAAATGTTTTATGAATTTGCTGAAATCATCACCTTGAAATGGCGGACCATTATCAGTCTTTAGTGTTCCTGGAATTCCATAAGTAGTAAATATTCTATCCAACGCTGGTAAGACAGATGTGGCAGACATTGAAGATATTATTTCAAGAACAGGATACCTTGAATATTCATCCACAGCCACTAGTACGTATTTACCATTGTATAATGGCCCATAGAAATCAATGTTGACATTGTCAGATAGATTATTCATCCGTAATGGTTCACTGCTAGTTTGCATAGAAAGAAGAGTGCATGTCATACAGTTACGGATTTCCAATTCAACAAGATGCTCCATGGAGGGAAACCATACCTTTTCACGTAAAAGATGTTTGGTCTTTACGATTCCTAAATGACTTGCATGGGCAATATCAATTACCCTCTTTCTCAAAACAGCTGGAATTAACAATTTTGTCACCTCTGAGAATGATTGAATCATCATGTACAGTAATTTCTTGACAATGTTTATGAAGTGTTCGGAAGTCTTGTTCCTCATCAGTTGAAAATAAAAACTGTCCCAGTCGCCAATCATTGGAAATAATGCAGTGTTTTACTGCTGACAAAACTTTATCTGAGGAAGAAGCATCTTTGATGTTGGCACTAGTAAGTGAATCAGGAATTGAATTGTTTATAATAAAGTTCACATACTCCTCCACTGAAGTAGACTGCGATATGTCAGAAGGCAGAGGATGTCTGGACATGTAATCTGAGGGATTGTCAGCACCAGCTCTATGAATGATGGAGAAATTGTATGCCTGCAAACGTAAGCCCCATCGCTGTATCCTAGCTGGTTGTTTGGATTTTGGATTTCCAAAAAGTGTCGCTAAGGATTGATGATCAGTCTGGATGGTAAAGTCAATGCCGTATAGATAGAGATGAAAGAGTTCACAACCCCAAACTACTGCAAGAGCTTCCCTTTCTGGTTGAGAGTAACGTTTTTCCACCTCTGACAAACTGCGACTTGCACATGCTACAATATGATGTTCCCCATGTGTATTCACCTGAGTCAAGATAGTGCCGAGCCCCACAGGACTGGCATCCACAATAAATTCTTTTTTCCAGTCAGTGTTGTAATATGACATCGTGACACTATCCTGCAGACAATGTTTTATGTCATCAAATGCTTGTGATTGGGAGGAAGTCCATAGGAATTTAGCATTTTTCTTTGTGAGTTCCCTAAGTGGGGCAGTCAGAGTAGCATAATTTGGAATGAATTTGGAGCAATAGTTAGTCATCCCAAGAAATGACTTGACCTCACAAGCATTAGCAGGTGTGGGTATATTTGTGATAGCCCACTTTTTGTGGATCAGGACTAACTCCATCTTGAGAAAAGATATGCCCAAAAATTTTTAGCTTCTGTTGAAGAAAGACACATTTATCTTTATTCAGTGTTAAATTTTTGGCTTGAAGACACTGCAACACTTGACGCAGAGCTTCATCATGTTCCTGGCGTGTTGCTCCAAAAACCAGGATATCATCACTGTAATTGATGGCATTTGGAACTGACTGTATGACCTCATGGATAGCATTTTGAAACACCTCTGCTGCAGATACGATTCCAAATGATAGCCGTTTGTATCGTCGTAACCCAACATGAGTTGAGAATGTTGTTATTTGCCATGACTCTTCATCAAGTTCCAGTTGATGATAACCTTTATTTAAATCCAATTTGAAAAGAAACTTGCACCTGTGAGTCGATGTATGATATCATCCATAGTAGGAGTAATATGGCGCTCTCTTTTAATGGCAACGTTAGGACGACGCATATCAACACATATTCTCACTGCATTTGGTTGACCTGATTTGGGCACTACCACAATAGGGGATACCCATGGTGTTGGACCAGATACAGTACCTTTTCAATTATATCTAAGTCTTCAAGGGCCTGTATTTCTTCTTCCACTTCCTTCCTTATGTTGATAGGAATACGCCGATGTTCTTGAGCAATTGGGATAACTGTGTGATCAATGTGAAGATGAACTTTATAGTCTTTAAGTTTTCCAATGCCATGAAAAAGATGATCATACTCCTGTAGTAAAACATCCACATCACTTCGTAGTGGTTTTGGGTCATGTAGGACAGGAGTGAGATTGGGAGGGTCATGTAAGACATGAGCGGAATCATGAGTGTGTGCCACAATTTGTATAAGACCCAACTCTGATGCAGTATCCAATCCCAAAAGATTACCTCTTGTATACTTAGTGACATAAAATACAGCTTTTGTCATTTTGTCATTTTTGCGTGCAATGATGTCAAAAGAACCCTTTAGTGGAAGAGGTCGTTTATTACCATAGGTGAATATTTTCACAGATGTTGGATTCAAAATGACTCTGCCATGCAGCTTTTTGAAACTGGTACCATCCATTATATTTACAGAAGCACTGGAATCTATGAGAAAGTCAACAGAAGTGTGTTCTAGAGTGATGTCAGTGTTTGGACTGACCTTGGTTTTTCCAACTTGATGAATCATGTAGATAAATTCTTCTGACTTGTCATCACTGTCAGATGATCAGATGATTCTGCAGGCGGATCCAATGTAGAATGTTGATCCACACAACGCACTGTCTTTCGCCTGGAT
>NW_026969666.1:0-32000 GCF_028390025.1 Pseudophryne corroboree
ACCTCAGCTGGCATGGAGAATTAGTGTTTCAACTATTTTAAAAGACATTACAAAACTCAAAAATAGGGAGAGAAACTTTATGTTTTCTATGAAAAGAGAATATTTTGAAGGAAAGCTTATAAAAACTTTCAATATATAATGATATGATCTTCCAGTGCCTTTATTCTGAAAAGTCATATGTGCTCATGGGGAATAAGCTCAAAAGGTAGAGCGCTCGCTTAGGATGCGAGAGGTAGCGAGATCGATGCTCGCATACTCCATATGTTTTTGTTTTGTCATTTTGCAATTCAAGTGCTTTTATTAGGCATTCGTAGTAGTTCCATAGAAAAATGTTTTTTTTTTTATGATTGCAGACACAGAAACCTCGGCTGGCATGGAGAATTAGTGTTTAAACTATTTTTAAAGACATTACAAAACTCAAAAATGGGAGAGAAACTTTATGTTTTCTATAAAAAGAGAATATTTTGAAGGAAAGCTTAAAAAAACTTTCAATATATAATGATATGATCTTCCAGTGCCTTTATTCAGAAAAGTCACATGTGCTCATGGGGAATTAGCTCAAATGGTAGAGCGCTCGCTTAGCATGCGAGAGGTAGGGAGATTGATGCTCGCATACTCCATATGTTTTTGTTTTGTCATTTTGCAATTCAAGTGCTTTTAATAGGCATTCGTAGTAGTTCCATAGAAAAATGGGTTGTTTTTTATGATTGCAGACACAGAAACCTCAGCTGGCATGGAGAATTAGTGTTTAAATATTTATAAAGACATTACAAAACTCAAAAATGGGAGAGAAACTTTATGTTTTCTATAAAAAGAGAATATTTTGAAGGAAAGCTTTTAAAAACTTTCAATATATAATGACATGATCTTCCAGTGCCTTTATTCTGAAAAGTCACATGTGCTTATGGGGAATTAGCTCAAATGGTAGAGCGCTCGCTTAGCATGCGAGAGGTAGCGAGATCGATGCTCGCATTCTCCATATGTTTTTGTTTTGTCATTTTACCATTCAAGTGCTTTTATTAGGCATTCGTAGTAGTTCCATAAAAAAATAGGTTGTTTTTTATGATTGCAGACATAGAAACCTCAGCTGGCATGGATAATTAGTGTTTAAACTATTTTTAAAGACATTACAAAACTCAAAAATGGGAGAGAAGCTTTATGTTTTCTATGAAAAGAGAATATTTTGAAGGAAAGCTTATAAAAACTTTCAATATATAATGATATGATCTTCCAGTGCCTTTATTCTGAAAAGTCACATGTGCTCATGGGGAATTAGCTCAAATGGTAGAGCGCTCGCTTAGCATGCGAGAGGTAGCGAGATTGATGCTCGCATTCTCCATATGTTTTTGTTTTGTCATTTTGCAATTCAAGTGCTTTTATTAATCATTCGTAGTAGTTCCATAAAAAAATGGGTTGTTTTTTTATGATTGCAGACATAGAAACCTCAGCTGGCATGGAGAATTAGTGTTTAAACTATTTTAAAAGACATTACAAAACTCAAAAATAGGGAGAGAAACTTTATGTTTTCTATGAAAAGAGAATATTTTGAAGGAAAGCTTATAAAAACTTTCAATATATAATGATATGATCTTCCAGTGCCTTTATTCTGAAAAGTCATATGTGCTCATGGGGAATAAGCTCAAAAGGTAGAGCGCTCGCTTAGGATGCGAGAGGTAGCGAGATCGATGCTCGCATACTCCATATGTTTTTGTTTTGTCATTTTGCAATTCAAGTGCTTTTATTAGGCATTCGTAGTAGTTCCATAGAAAAATGTTTTTTTTTTATGATTGCAGACACAGAAACCTCGGCTGGCATGGAGAATTAGTGTTTACATTATTTTTAAAGACATTACAAAACTCAAAAATGGGAGAGAAACTTTATGTTTTCTATGAAAAGAGAACATTTTGAAGGAAAGCTTATAAAAACTTTCAATATATAATGAAATGATCTTCCAGTGCCTTTATTCTGAAAGGTCACATGTGCTCATGGGGAATTAGCTCAAATGGTAGAGCGCTCGCTTAGCATGCGAGAGGTAGCGAGATCGATGCTCGCATTCTCCATATATTTTTGTTTTGTCATTTTGCAATTCAAGTGCTTTTATTAGGCATTCGTAGTAGTTCCATAAAAAAATAAGTTGTTTTTTATGATTGCAGACATAGAAACCTCAGCTGGCATGGATAATTAGTGTTTAAACTATTTTTAAAGACATTACAAAACTCAAAAATGGGAGAGAAACTTTATGTTTTCTATGAAAAGAGAACATTTTGAAGGAAAGCTTATAAAAACTTTCAATATATAATGATATGATCTTCCAGTGCCTTTATTCTGATAGGTCACATGTGCTCATGGGGAATTAGCTCAAATGGTAGAGCGCTCGCTTAGCATGCGAGAGGTAGCGACATCGATGCTCGCATTCTCCATATGTTTTTGTTTTGTCATTTTGCAATTCAAGTGCTTTTATTAGGCATTCGTAGTAGTTCCATAAAAAAATGGGTTGTTTTTTATGATTGCAGACATAGAAACCTCAGCTGGCATGGAGAATTAGTGTTTAAACTATTTTTAAAGACATTACAAAACTCAAAAATGGGAGAGAAACTTTATGTTTTCTATGAAAAGAGAATATTTTAAAGGAAAGCTTATAAAAACTTTCAATATATAATGATATGATCTTCCAGTGCCTTTATTCTGAAAAGTCACATGTGCTCATGGGGAATTAGCTCAAATAGTAGAGCGCTCGCTTAGCATGCGAGAGGTAGCGAGATCGATGCTCGCATTCTCCATATGTTTTTGTTTTGTCATTTTGCAATTCAAGTGCTTTTATTAGGCATTCGTAGTAGTTCCATAGAAAAATGTTTTTTTTTTATGATTGCAGACACAGAAACCTCATCTGGCATGGAGAATTAGTGTTTAAATATTTATAAAGACATTACAAAACTCAAAAATAGGGAGAGAAACTTTATGTTTTCTATGAAAAGAGAATATTTTGAAGGAAAGCTTATAAAAACTTTCAATATATAATGATATGATCTTCCAGTGCCTTTATTCTGAAAAGTCATATGTGCTCATGGGGAATAAGCTCAAAAGGTAGAGCGCTCGCTTAGGATGCGAGAGGTAGCGAGATCGATGCTCGCATACTCCATATGTTTTTGTTTTGTCATTTTGCAATTCAAGTGCTTTTATTAGGCATTCGTAGTAGTTCCATAGAAAAATGTTTTTTTTTTATGATTGCAGACACAGAAACCTCGGCTGGCATGGAGAATTAGTGTTTACATTATTTTTAAAGACATTACAAAACTCAAAAATGGGAGAGAAACTTTATGTTTTCTATGAAAAGAGAACATTTTGAAGGAAAGCTTATAAAAACTTTCAATATATAATGAAATGATCTTCCAGTGCCTTTATTCTGAAAGGTCACATGTGCTCATGGGGAATTAGCTCAAATGGTAGAGCGCTCGCTTAGCATGCGAGAGGTAGCGAGATTGATGCTCGCATTCTCCATATGTTTTTGTTTTGTCATTTTGCAAATCAAGTGCTTTTATTAGGCATTCGTAGTAGTTCCATAAAAAAATAAGTTGTTTTTTATGATTGCAGACATAGAAACCTCAGCTGGCATGGATAATTAGTGTTTAAACTATTTTTAAAGACATTACAAAACTCAAAAATGGGAGAGAAACTTTATGTTTTCTATGAAAAGAGAACATTTTGAAGGAAAGCTTATAAAAACTTTCAATATATAATGATATGATCTTCCAGTGCCTTTATTCTGATAGGTCACATGTGCTCATGGGGAATTAGCTCAAATGGTAGAGCGCTCGCTTAGCATGCGAGAGGTAGCGACATCGATGCTCGCATTCTCCATATGTTTTTGTTTTGTCATTTTGCAATTCAAGTGCTTTTATTAGGCATTCGTAGTAGTTCCATAAAAAAATGGGTTGTTTTTTATGATTGCAGACATAGAAACCTCAGCTGGCATGGAGAATTAGTGTTTAAACTATTTTTAAAGACATTACAAAACTCAAAAATGGGAGAGAAACTTTATGTTTTCTATGAAAAGAGAATATTTTAAAGGAAAGCTTATAAAAACTTTCAATATATAATGATATGATCTTCCAGTGCCTTTATTCTGAAAAGTCACATGTGCTCATGGGGAATTAGCTCAAATAGTAGAGCGCTCGCTTAGCATGCGAGAGGTAGCGAGATCGATGCTCGCATTCTCCATATGTTTTTGTTTTGTCATTTTGCAATTCAAGTGCTTTTATTAGGCATTCGTAGTAGTTCCATAAAAAAATGGGTTGTTTTTTATGATTGCAGACACAGAAACCTCATCTGGCATGGAGAATTAGTGTTTAAATATTTATAAAGACATTACAAAACTCAAAAATGGGAGAGAAACTTTTTGTTTTCTATGAAAAGAGAATATTTTGAAGGAAAGCTTATAAAAACTTTCAATATATAATGACATGATCTTCCAGTGCCTTTATTCTGAAATGTCACATGTGCTCATGGGGAATTAGCTCAAATGGTAGAGCGCTCGCTTAGCATGCGAGAGGTAGCGAGATCGATGCTCGCATTCTCCATATATTTTTGTTTTGTCATTTTGCAATTCAAGTGCTTTTATTAGTCATTCGTAGTAGTTCCATAGAAAAATGGGTTGTTTTTTATGATTGCAGACATAGAAACCTCAGCTGGCATGGAGAATTAGTGTTTAAATATTTGTAAAGACATTACAAAACTCAAAAATGGGAGAGAAACTTTATGTTTTCTATAAAAAGAGAATATTTTGAAGGAAAGCTTATAAAAACTTTCAATATATAATGACATGATCTTCCAGTGCCTTTATTCTGAAAAGTCACATGTGCTCATGGGGAATTAGCTCAAATGGTAGAGCGCTCGCTTAGCATGCGAGAGGTAGCGAGATCGATGCTCGCATTCTCCATATGTTTTTTTTTTTTCATTTTGCAATTCAAGTGCTTTTATTAGGCATTCGTAGTAGTTCCATAAAAAAATGGGTTGTTTTTTATGATTGCAGACACAGAAACCTCAGCTGGCATGGAGAATTCGTGTTTAAATATTTATAAAGACATTACAAAACTCAAAAATGGGAGAGAAACTTTATGTTTTCTATGAAAAGAGAATATTTTGAAGGAAAGCTTATAAAAACTTTCAATATATAATGACATGATCTTCCAGTGCCTTTATTCTGAAAAGTCACATGTGCTCATGGGGAATTAGCTCAAATGGTAGAGCGCTCGCTTAGCATGCGAGAGGTAGCGAGATCGATGTTCGCATTCTCCATATGTTTTTGTTTTGTCATTTTGCAATTCAAGTGCTTTTATTAGGCATTCGTAGTAGTTCCATAAAAAAAATGGGTTGTTTTTTATGATTGCAGACATAGAAACCTCAGCTGGCATGGAGAATTAGTGTTAAAACTATTTTTAAAGACATTACAAAACTCAAAAATGGGAGAGAAACTTTATGTTTTCTATGAAAAGAGAACATTTTGAAGGAAAGCTTATAAAAACTTTCAATATATAATGATATGATCTTCCAGTGCCTTTATTCTGAAAAGTCACATGTGCTCATGGGGAATTAGCTCAAATGGTAGAGCGCTCGCTTAGCATGCGAGAGGTAGCGAGATCGATGCTCGCATTCTCCATATGTTTTTGTTTTGTCATTTTGCAATTCAAGTGCTTTTATTAGGCATTCGTAGTAGTTCCATAGAAAAATGGGTTGTTTTTTATGATTGCAGACATAGAAACCTCAGCTGGCATGGAGAATTAGTGTTTAAATATTTGTAAAGACATTACAAAACTCAAAAATGGGAGAGAAACTTTATGTTTTCTATGAAAAGAGAATATTTTGAAGGAAAGCTTATATAAACTTTCAATGTATAATGATATGATCTTCCAGTGCCTTTATTCTGAAAAGTCACATGTTCTCATGGGGAATTAGCTCAAATGGTAGAGCACTCGCTTAGCATGTGAGAGGTAGCGAGATCAATGCTCGCATTCTCCATATGTTTTTGTTTTGTCATTTTGCAATTCAAGTGCTTTTATTAGGCATTCGTAGTAGTTCCATAGAAAAATGGGTTGTTTTTTATGATTGCAGACATAGAAACCTCAGCTGGCATGGAGAATTAGTGTTTAAATATTTGTAAAGACATTACAAAACTCAAAAATGGGAGAGAAACTTTATGTTTTCTATAAAAAGAGAATATTTTGAAGGAAAGCTTATAAAAACTTTCAATATATAATGACATGATCTTCCAGTGCCTTTATTCTGAAAAGTCACATGTGCTCATGGGGAATTAGCTCAAATGGTAGAGCGCTCGCTTAGCATGCGAGAGGTAGCGAGATCGATGTTCGCATTCTCCATATGTTTTTGTTTTGTCATTTTGCAATTCAAGTGCTTTTATTAGGCATTCGTAGTAGTTCCATAAAAAAAATGGGTTGTTTTTTATGATTGCAGACAAAGAAACCTCAGCTGGCATGGAGAATTAGTGTTAAAACTATTTTTAAAGACATTACAAAACTCAAAAATGGGAGAGAAACTTTATGTTTTCTATGAAAAGAGAACATTTTGAAGGAAAGCTTATAAAAACTTTCAATATATAATGATATGATCTTCCAGTGCCTTTATTCTGAAAAGTCACATGTGCTCATGGGGAATTAGCTCAAATGGTAGAGCGCTCGCTTAGCATGCGAGAGGTAGCGAGATCGATGCTCGCATTCTCCATATGTTTTTGTTTTGTCATTTTGCAATTCAAGTGCTTTTATTAGGCATTCGTAGTAGTTCCATAGAAAAATGGGTTGATTTTTATGATTGCAGACATAGAAACCTCAGCTGGCATGGAGAATTAGTGTTTAAATATTTGTAAAGACATTACAAAACTCAAAAATGGGAGAGAAACTTTATGTTTTCTATGAAAAGAGAATATTTTGAAGGAAAGCTTATATAAACTTTCAATGTATAATGATATGATCTTCCAGTGCCTTTATTCTGAAAAGTCACATGTTCTCATGGGGAATTAGCTCAAATGGTAGAGCGCTCGCTTAGCATGTGAGAGGTAGCGAGATCAATGCTCGCATTCTCCATATGTTTTTGTTTTGTCATTTTGCAATTCAAGTGCTTTTATTAGGCATTCGTAGTAGTTCCATAGAAAAATGGGTTGTTTTTTATGATTGCAGACATAGAAACCTCAGCTGGCATGGAGAATTAGTGTTTAAATATTTGTAAAGACATTACAAAACTCAAAAATGGGAGAGAAACTTTATGTTTTCTATAAAAAGAGAATATTTTGAAGGAAAGCTTATAAAAACTTTCAATATATAATGACATGATCTTCCAGTGCCTTTATTCTGAAAAGTCACATGTGCTCATGGGGAATTAGCTCAAATGGTAGAGCGCTCGCTTAGCATGCGAGAGATAGCGAGATCGATGCTCGCTTTCTCCATATGTTTTTGTTTTGTCATTTTGCAATTCAAGTGCTTTTATTAGGCATTCGTAGTAGTTCCATAAAAAAATGGGTTGTTTTTTATGATTGCAGACATAGAAACCTCAGTTGGCATGGAGAATTAGTGTTTAAACTATTTTAAAAGACATTACAAAACTCAAAAATAGGGAGAGAAACTTTATGTTTTCTATGAAAAGAGAATATTTTGAAGGAAAGCTTATAAAAACTTTCAATATATAATGATATGATCTTCCAGTGCCTTTATTCTGAAAAGTCATATGTGCTCATGGGAAATAAGCTCAAAAGGTAGAGCGCTCGCTTAGGATGCGAGAGGTAGCGAGATTGATGCTCGCATACTCCATATGTTTTTGTTTTGTCATTTTGCAATTCAAGTGCTTTTATTAGGCATTCGTAGTAGTTCCATAGAAAAATGTTTTGTTTTTTTTATGATTGCAGACACAGAAACCTCGGCTGGCATGGAGAATTAGTGTTTAAACTATTTTTAAAGACATTACAAAACTCAAAAATGGGAGAGAAACTTTATGTTTTCTATGAAAAGAGAACATTTTGAAGGAAAGCTTATAAAAACTTTCAATATATAATGATATGATCTTCCAGTGCCTTTATTCTGAAAAGTCACATGTGCTCATGGGGAATTAGCTCAAATAGTAGAGCGCTCGCTTAGCATGCGAGAGGTAGCGATATCGATGCTCGCATTCTCCATATGTTTTTGTTTTGTCATTTTGCAATTCAAGTGCTTTTATTAGGCATTCGTAGTAGTTCCATAAAAAAATGGGTTGTTTTTTATGATTGCAGACACAGAAACCTCAGCTGGCATGGAGAATTAGTGTTTAAATATTTATAAAGACATTACAAAACTCAAAAATGGGAGAGAAACTTTGTGTTTTCTATGAAAAGAGAATATTTTGAAGGAAAGCTTATAAAAACTTTCAATATATAATGACATGATCTTCCAGTGCCTTTATTCTGAAAAGTCACATGTGCTCATGGGGAATTAGCTCAAATGGTAGAGCGCTCGCTTAGCATGCGAAAGGTAGCGAGATCGATGCTCGCATTCTCCATATGTTTTTGTTTTGTCATTTTGCAATTCAAGTGCTTTTATTAGGCATTCGTAGTAGTTCCATAAAAAAAATGGGTTGTTTTTTATGATTGCAGACATAGAAACCTCAGCTGGCATGGAGAATTAGTGTTTAAACTATTTTTAAAGACATTACAAAACTCAAAAATGGGAGAGAAACTTTATGTTTTCTATAAAAAGAGAATATTTTGAAGGAAAGCTTATAAAAACTTTCAATATATAATGACATGATCTTCCAGTGCCTTTATTCTGAAAAGTCACATGTGCTCATGGGGAATTAGCTCAAATGGTAGAGCGCTCGCTTAGCATGCGAGAGATAGCGAGATCGATGCTCGCTTTCTCCATATGTTTTTGTTTTGTCATTTTGCAATTCAAGTGCTTTTATTAGGCATTCGTAGTAGTTCCATAAAAAAATGGGTTGTTTTTTATGATTGCAGACATAGAAACCTCAGTTGGCATGGAGAATTAGTGTTTAAACTATTTTAAAAGACATTACAAAACTCAAAAATAGGGAGAGAAACTTTATGTTTTCTATGAAAAGAGAATATTTTGAAGGAAAGCTTATAAAAACTTTCAATATATAATGATATGATCTTCCAGTGCCTTTATTCTGAAAAGTCATATGTGCTCATGGGAAATAAGCTCAAAAGGTAGAGCGCTCGCTTAGGATGCGAGAGGTAGCGAGATTGATGCTCGCATACTCCATATGTTTTTGTTTTGTCATTTTGCAATTCAAGTGCTTTTATTAGGCATTCGTAGTAGTTCCATAGAAAAATGTTTTGTTTTTTTTATGATTGCAGACACAGAAACCTCGGCTGGCATGGAGAATTAGTGTTTAAACTATTTTTAAAGACATTACAAAACTCAAAAATGGGAGAGAAACTTTATGTTTTCTATGAAAAGAGAACATTTTGAAGGAAAGCTTATAAAAACTTTCAATATATAATGATATGATCTTCCAGTGCCTTTATTCTGAAAAGTCACATGTGCTCATGGGGAATTAGCTCAAATAGTAGAGCGCTCGCTTAGCATGCGAGAGGTAGCGATATCGATGCTCGCATTCTCCATATGTTTTTGTTTTGTCATTTTGCAATTCAAGTGCTTTTATTAGGCATTCGTAGTAGTTCCATAAAAAAATGGGTTGTTTTTTATGATTGCAGACACAGAAACCTCAGCTGGCATGGAGAATTAGTGTTTAAATATTTATAAAGACATTACAAAACTCAAAAATGGGAGAGAAACTTTGTGTTTTCTATGAAAAGAGAATATTTTGAAGGAAAGCTTATAAAAACTTTCAATATATAATGACATGATCTTCCAGTGCCTTTATTCTGAAAAGTCACATGTGCTCATGGGGAATTAGCTCAAATGGTAGAGCGCTCGCTTAGCATGCGAAAGGTAGCGAGATTGATGCTCGCATTCTCCATATGTTTTTGTTTTGTCATTTTGCAATTCAAGTGCTTTTATTAGGCATTCGTAGTAGTTCCATAAAAAAAATGGGTTGTTTTTTATGATTGCAGACATAGAAACCTCAGCTGGCATGGAGAATTAGTGTTTAAACTATTTTTAAAGACATTACAAAACTCAAAAATGGGAGAGAAACTTTATGTTTTCTATGAAAAGAGAATATTTTGAAGGAAAGCTTAGAAAAACTTTCAATATATAATGATATGATCTTCCAGTGCCTTTATTCTGAAATGTCACATGTGCTCATGGGAAATTAGCTTAAATGGTAGAGCGCTCGCTTAGCATGCGAGAGGTAGCGAGATCGATGCTCGCATTCTCCATATATTTTGTTTTGTCATTTTGCAATTCAAGTGCTTTTATTAGGCATTCGTAGTAGTTCCATAGAAAAATGGGTTGTTTTTTATGATTGCAGACATAGAAACCTCAGCTGGCATGGAGAATTAGTGTTTAAATATTTGTAAAGACATTACAAAACTCAAAAATGGGAGAGAAACTTTATGTTTTCTATAAAAAGAGAATATTTTGAAGGAAAGCTTATATAAACTTTCAATGTATAATGATATGATCTTCCAGTGCCTTTATTCTGAAAAGTTACATGTGTTCATGGGGAATTAGCTCAAATGGTAGAGCGCTCGCTTAGCATGCGAGAGGTAGCGAGATCGATGCTCGCATTCTCCATATGTTTTTGTTTTGTCATTTTGCAAATCAAGTGCTTTTATTAGGCATTCGTAGTAGTTCCATAAAAAAATGGGTTGTTTTTTATGATTGCAGACATAGAAACCTCAGCTGGCATGGATAATTAGTGTTTAAATATTTGTAAAGACATTACAAAACTCAAAAATGGGAGAGAAACTTTATGTTTTCTATAAAAAGAGAATATTTTGAAGACAAGCTTATATAAACTTTCAATGTATAATGATATGATCTTCCAGTGCCTTTATTCTGAAAAGTCACATGTGCTCATGGGGAATTAGCTCAAATGGTAGAGCGCTCGCTTAGCATGCGAGAGGTAGCGAGATCGATGCTCGCATTCTCCATATATTTTTGTTTTGTCATTTTGCAATTCAAGTGCTTTTATTAGGCATTCGTAGTAGTTCCATAGAAAATGGGTTGTTTTTTATGATTGCAGACATAGAAACCTCAGCTGGCATGGAGAATTAGTGTTTAAATATTTGTAAAGACATTACAAAACTCAAAAATGGGAGAGAAACTTTATGTTTTCTATAAAAAGAGAATATTTTGAAGGAAAGCTTATAAAAACTTTCAATATATAATGACATGATCTTCCAGTGCCTTTATTCTGAAAAGTCACATGTGCTCATGGGGAATTAGCTCAAATGGTAGAGCGCTCGCTTAGCATGCGAGAGATAGCGAGATCGATGCTCGCATTCTCCATATGTTTTTGTTTTGTCATTTTGCAATTCAAGTGCTTTTATTAGGCATTCGTAGTAGTTCCATAAAAAATGGGTTGTTTTTTTATGATTGCAGACATAGAAACCTCAGCTGGCATGGAGAATTAGTGTTTAAACTATTTTTAAAGACATTACAAAACTCAAAAATGGGAGAGAAACTTTATGTTTTCTATGAAAAGAGAATATTTTAAAGGAAAGCTTATAAAAACTTTCAATATATAATGATATGATCTTCCAGTGCCTTTATTCTGAAAAGTCACATGTGCTCATGGGGAATTAGCTCAAATAGTAGAGCGCTCGCTTAGCATGCGAGAGGTAGCAAGATCGATGCTCGCATTCTCCATATGTTTTTGTTTTGTCATTTTGCAATTCAAGTGCTTTTATTAGGCATTCGTAGTAGTTCCATAAAAAAATGAGTTGTTTTTTATGATTGCAGACACAGAAACCTTAGCTGGCATGGAGAATTAGTGTTTAAATATTTATAAAGACATTACAAAACTCAAAAATAGGAGAGAAACTTTATGTTTTCTATGAAAAGAGAATATTTTGAAGGAAAGCTTATAAAAACTTTCAATGTATAATGATATGATCTTCCAGTGCCTTTATTCTGAAAAGTCACATGTTCTCATGGGGAATTAGCTCAAATGGTAGAGCGCTCGCTTAGCATGTGAGAGGTAGCGAGATCAATGCTCGCATTCTCCATATGTTTTTGTTTTGTCATTTTGCAATTCAAGTGCTTTTATTAGGCATTCGTAGTAGTTCCATAGAAAAATGGGTTGTTTTTTATGATTGCAGACATAGAAACCTCAGCTGGCATGGAGAATTAGTGTTTAAATATTTGTAAAGACATTACAAAACTCAAAAATGGGAGAGAAACTTTATGTTTTCTATAAAAAGAGAATATTTTGAAGGAAAGCTTATAAAAACTTTCAATATATAATGACATGATCTTCCAGTGCCTTTATTCTGAAAAGTCACATGTGCTCATGGGGAATTAGCTCAAATGGTAGAGCGCTCGCTTAGCATGCGAGAGATAGCGAGATCGATGCTCGCTTTCTCCATATGTTTTTGTTTTGTCATTTTGCAATTCAAGTGCTTTTATTAGGCATTCGTAGTAGTTCCATAAAAAAATGGGTTGTTTTTTATGATTGCAGACATAGAAACCTCAGTTGGCATGGAGAATTAGTGTTTAAACTATTTTAAAAGACATTACAAAACTCAAAAATAGGGAGAGAAACTTTATGTTTTCTATGAAAAGAGAATATTTTGAAGGAAAGCTTATAAAAACTTTCAATATATAATGATATGATCTTCCAGTGCCTTTATTCTGAAAAGTCATATGTGCTCATGGGAAATAAGCTCAAAAGGTAGAGCGCTCGCTTAGGATGCGAGAGGTAGCGAGATTGATGCTCGCATACTCCATATGTTTTTGTTTTGTCATTTTGCAATTCAAGTGCTTTTATTAGGCATTCGTAGTAGTTCCATAGAAAAATGTTTTTTTTTTTTTTATGATTGCAGACACAGAAACCTCGGCTGGCATGGAGAATTAGTGTTTAAACTATTTTTAAAGACATTACAAAACTCAAAAATGGGAGAGAAACTTTATGTTTTCTATGAAAAGAGAACATTTTGAAGGAAAGCTTATAAAAACTTTCAATATATAATGATATGATCTTCCAGTGCCTTTATTCTGAAAAGTCACATGTGCTCATGGGGAATTAGCTCAAATAGTAGAGCGCTCGCTTAGCATGCGAGAGGTAGCGATATCGATGCTCGCATTCTCCATATGTTTTTGTTTTGTCATTTTGCAATTCAAGTGCTTTTATTAGGCATTCGTAGTAGTTCCATAAAAAAATGGGTTGTTTTTTATGATTGCAGACACAGAAACCTCAGCTGGCATGGAGAATTAGTGTTTAAATATTTATAAAGACATTACAAAACTCAAAAATGGGAGAGAAACTTTGTGTTTTCTATGAAAAGAGAATATTTTGAAGGAAAGCTTATAAAAACTTTCAATATATAATGACATGATCTTCCAGTGCCTTTATTCTGAAAAGTCACATGTGCTCATGGGGAATTAGCTCAAATGGTAGAGCGCTCGCTTAGCATGCGAAAGGTAGCGAGATCGATGCTCGCATTCTCCATATGTTTTTGTTTTGTCATTTTGCAATTCAAGTGCTTTTATTAGGCATTCGTAGTAGTTCCATAAAAAAAATGGGTTGTTTTTTATGATTGCAGACATAGAAACCTCAGCTGGCATGGAGAATTAGTGTTTAAACTATTTTTAAAGACATTACAAAACTCAAAAATGGGAGAGAAACTTTATGTTTTCTATGAAAAGAGAATATTTTGAAGGAAAGCTTAGAAAAACTTTCAATATATAATGATATGATCTTCCAGTGCCTTTATTCTGAAATGTCACATGTGCTCATGGGAAATTAGCTTAAATGGTAGAGCGCTCGCTTAGCATGCGAGAGGTAGCGAGATCGATGCTCGCATTCTCCATATATTTTTGTTTTGTCATTTTGCAATTCAAGTGCTTTTATTAGGCATTCGTAGTAGTTCCATAGAAAAATGGGTTGTTTTTTATGATTGCAGACATAGAAACCTCAGCTGGCATGGAGAATTAGTGTTTAAATATTTGTAAAGACATTACAAAACTCAAAAATGGGAGAGAAACTTTATGTTTTCTATAAAAAGAGAATATTTTGAAGGAAAGCTTATATAAACTTTCAATGTATAATGATATGATCTTCCAGTGCCTTTATTCTGAAAAGTTACATGTGCTCATGGGGAATTAGCTCAAATGGTAGAGCGCTCGCTTAGCATGCGAGAGGTAGCGAGATCGATGCTCGCATTCTCCATATGTTTTTGTTTTGTCATTTTGCAAATCAAGTGCTTTTATTAGGCATTCGTAGTAGTTCCATAAAAAAATGGGTTGTTTTTTATGATTGCAGACATAGAAACCTCAGCTGGCATGGATAATTAGTGTTTAAATATTTGTAAAGACATTACAAAACTCAAAAATGGGAGAGAAACTTTATGTTTTCTATAAAAAGAGAATATTTTGAAGGAAAGCTTATATAAACTTTCAATGTATAATGATATGATCTTCCAGTGCCTTTATTCTGAAAAGTCACATGTGCTCATGGGGAATTAGCTCAAATGGTAGAGCGCTCGCTTAGCATGCGAGAGGTAGCGAGATCGATGCTCGCATTCTCCATATATTTTTGTTTTGTCATTTTGCAATTCAAGTGCTTTTATTAGGCATTCGTAGTAGTTCCATAGAAAATGGGTTGTTTTTTATGATTGCAGACATAGAAACCTCAGCTGGCATGGAGAATTAGTGTTTAAATATTTGTAAAGACATTACAAAACTCAAAAATGGGAGAGAAACTTTATGTTTTCTATAAAAAGAGAATATTTTGAAGGAAAGCTTATAAAAACTTTCAATATATAATGACATGATCTTCCAGTGCCTTTATTCTGAAAAGTCACATGTGCTCATGGGGAATTAGCTCAAATGGTAGAGCGCTCGCTTAGCATGCGAGAGATAGCGAGATCGATGCTCGCATTCTCCATATGTTTTTGTTTTGTCATTTTGCAATTCAAGTGCTTTTATTAGGCATTCGTAGTAGTTCCATAAAAAATGGGTTGTTTTTTTATGATTGCAGACATAGAAACCTCAGCTGGCATGGAGAATTAGTGTTTAAACTATTTTTAAAGACATTACAAAACTCAAAAATGGGAGAGAAACTTTATGTTTTCTATGAAAAGAGAATATTTTAAAGGAAAGCTTATAAAAACTTTCAATATATAATGATATGATCTTCCAGTGCCTTTATTCTGAAAAGTCACATGTGCTCATGGGGAATTAGCTCAAATAGTAGAGCGCTCGCTTAGCATGCGAGAGGTAGCAAGATCGATGCTCGCATTCTCCATATGTTTTTGTTTTGTCATTTTGCAATTCAAGTGCTTTTATTAGGCATTCGTAGTAGTTCCATAAAAAAATGAGTTGTTTTTTATGATTGCAGACACAGAAACCTTAGCTGGCATGGAGAATTAGTGTTTAAATATTTATAAAGACATTACAAAACTCAAAAATAGGAGAGAAACTTTATGTTTTCTATGAAAAGAGAATATTTTGAAGGAAAGCTTATAAAAACTTTCAATATATAATGACATGATCTTCCAGTGCCTTTATTCTGAAAAGTCACATGTGCTCATGGGGAATTAGCTCAAATGGTAGAGCGCTCGCTTAGCATGCGAGAGGTAGCGAGATCGATGTTCGCGTTCTCCATATGTTTTTGTTTTGTCATTTTGCAATTCAAGTGCTTTTATTAGGCATTCGTAGTAGTTCCATAAAAAAAATGGGTTGTTTTTTATGATTGCAGACATAGAAACCTCAGCTGGCATGGAGAAATAGTGTTTAAATATTTGTAAAGACATTACAAAACTCAAAAATGGGAGAGAAACTTTATGTTTTCTATAAAAAGAGAATATTTTGAAGGAAAGCTTATAAAAACTTTCAATATATAATGACATGATCTTCCAGTGCCTTTATTCTGAAAGGTCACATGTGCTCATGGGGAATTAGCTCAAATGGTAGAGCGCTCACTTAGCATGCGAGAGGTAGCGAGATCGATGCTCGCATTCTCCATATGTTTTTGTTTTGTCATTTTGCAAATCAAGTGCTTTTATTAGGCATTCGTAGCAGTTCCATAAAAAAATGGGTTGTTTTTTATGATTGCAGACACAGAAACCTCAGCTGGCATGGAGAATTAGTGTTTAAACTATTTATAAAGACATTACAAAACTCAAAAATAGGAGAGAAACTTTATGTTTTCTATAAAAAGAGAATATTTTGAACGAAAGCTTATAAAAACTTTCAATGTATAATGATATGATCTTCCAGTGCCTTTATTCTGAAAAGTCACATGTGCTCATGGGGAATTAGCTCAAATGGTAGAGAGCTTGCTTAGCATGCGAGAGGTAGCGAGATCGATGCTCGCATTCTCCATATGTTTTTGTTTTGTCATTTTGCAATTCAAGTGCTTTTATTAGGAATTCGTAGTAGTTCCATAAAAAAATGTGTTGTTTTTTATGATTGCAGACATAGAAACCTCAGCTGGCATGGAGAATTAGTGTTTAAACTATTTATAAAGACATTACAAAACTCAAAAATGGGAGAGAAACTTTATGTTTTCTATAAAAAGAGAATATTTTGAAGGAAAGCTTATAAAAACTTTCAATGTATAATGATATGATCTTCCAGTGCCTTTATTCTGAAAAGTCACATGTGCTCATGGGGGATTAGCTCAAATAGTAGAGCGCTCGCTTAGCATGCGAGAAGTAGCGAGATCGATGCTCGCATTCTCCATATGTTTTTGTTTTGTCATTTTGCAATTCAAGTGCTTTTATTAGGCATTCGTAGTAGTTCCATAGAAAAATGCATTGTTTTTTATGATTGCAGACATAGAAACCTCAGCTGGCATGGAGAATTAGTGTTTAAATATTTGTAAAGACATTACAAAACTCAAAAATGGGAGAGAAACTTTATGTTTTCTATAAAAAGAGAATATTTTGAAGGAAAGCTTATAAAAACTTTCAATGTATAATGATATGATCTTCCAGTGCCTTTATTCTGAAATGTCACATGTGCTCATGGGGAATTAGCTCAAATGGTAGAGCGCTCGCTTAGCATGCGAGAGGTAGCGAGATCGATGCTCGCATTCTCCATATATTTTTGTTTTGTCATTTTGCAATTCAAGTGCTTTTATTAGTCATTCGTAGTAGTTCCATAGAAAAATGGGTTGTTTTTTATGATTGCAGACATAGAAACCTCAGCTGGCATGGAGAATTAGTGTTTAAATATTTGTAAAGACATTACAAAACTCAAAAATGGGAGAGAAACTTTATGTTTTCTATAAAAAGAGAATATTTTGAAGGAAAGCTTATAAAAACTTTCAATATATAATGACATGATCTTCCAGTGCCTTTATTCTGAAAAGTCACATGTGCTCATGGGGAATTAGCTCAAATGGTAGAGCGCTCGCTTAGCATGCGAGAGGTAGCGAGATCGATGCTCGCATTCTCCATATGTTTTTTTTTTTTCATTTTGCAATTCAAGTGCTTTTATTAGGCATTCGTAGTAGTTCCATAAAAAAATGGGTTGTTTTTTATGATTGCAGACACAGAAACCTCAGCTGGCATGGAGAATTCGTGTTTAAATATTTATAAAGACATTACAAAACTCAAAAATGGGAGAGAAACTTTATGTTTTCTATGAAAAGAGAATATTTTGAAGGAAAGCTTATAAAAACTTTCAATATATAATGACATGATCTTCCAGTGCCTTTATTCTGAAAAGTCACATGTGCTCATGGGGAATTAGCTCAAATGGTAGAGCGCTCGCTTAGCATGCGAGAGGTAGCGAGATCGATGTTCGCATTCTCCATATGTTTTTGTTTTGTCATTTTGCAATTCAAGTGCTTTTATTAGGCATTCGTAGTAGTTCCATAAAAAAAATGGGTTGTTTTTTATGATTGCAGACATAGAAACCTCAGCTGGCATGGAGAATTAGTGTTAAAACTATTTTTAAAGACATTACAAAACTCAAAAATGGGAGAGAAACTTTATGTTTTCTATGAAAAGAGAACATTTTGAAGGAAAGCTTATAAAAACTTTCAATATATAATGATATGATCTTCCAGTGCCTTTATTCTGAAAAGTCACATGTGCTCATGGGGAATTAGCTCAAATGGTAGAGCGCTCGCTTAGCATGCGAGAGGTAGCGAGATCGATGCTCGCATTCTCCATATGTTTTTGTTTTGTCATTTTGCAATTCAAGTGCTTTTATTAGGCATTCGTAGTAGTTCCATAGAAAAATGGGTTGTTTTTTATGATTGCAGACATAGAAACCTCAGCTGGCATGGAGAATTAGTGTTTAAATATTTGTAAAGACATTACAAAACTCAAAAATGGGAGAGAAACTTTATGTTTTCTATGAAAAGAGAATATTTTGAAGGAAAGCTTATATAAACTTTCAATGTATAATGATATGATCTTCCAGTGCCTTTATTCTGAAAAGTCACATGTTCTCATGGGGAATTAGCTCAAATGGTAGAGCACTCGCTTAGCATGTGAGAGGTAGCGAGATCAATGCTCGCATTCTCCATATGTTTTTGTTTTGTCATTTTGCAATTCAAGTGCTTTTATTAGGCATTCGTAGTAGTTCCATAGAAAAATGGGTTGTTTTTTATGATTGCAGACATAGAAACCTCAGCTGGCATGGAGAATTAGTGTTTAAATATTTGTAAAGACATTACAAAACTCAAAAATGGGAGAGAAACTTTATGTTTTCTATAAAAAGAGAATATTTTGAAGGAAAGCTTATAAAAACTTTCAATATATAATGACATGATCTTCCAGTGCCTTTATTCTGAAAAGTCACATGTGCTCATGGGGAATTAGCTCAAATGGTAGAGCGCTCGCTTAGCATGCGAGAGGTAGCGAGATCGATGTTCGCATTCTCCATATGTTTTTGTTTTGTCATTTTGCAATTCAAGTGCTTTTATTAGGCATTCGTAGTAGTTCCATAAAAAAAATGGGTTGTTTTTTATGATTGCAGACAAAGAAACCTCAGCTGGCATGGAGAATTAGTGTTAAAACTATTTTTAAAGACATTACAAAACTCAAAAATGGGAGAGAAACTTTATGTTTTCTATGAAAAGAGAACATTTTGAAGGAAAGCTTATAAAAACTTTCAATATATAATGATATGATCTTCCAGTGCCTTTATTCTGAAAAGTCACATGTGCTCATGGGGAATTAGCTCAAATGGTAGAGCGCTCGCTTAGCATGCGAGAGGTAGCGAGATCGATGCTCGCATTCTCCATATGTTTTTGTTTTGTCATTTTGCAATTCAAGTGCTTTTATTAGGCATTCGTAGTAGTTCCATAGAAAAATGGGTTGTTTTTTATGATTGCAGACATAGAAACCTCAGCTGGCATGGAGAATTAGTGTTTAAATATTTGTAAAGACATTACAAAACTCAAAAATGGGAGAGAAACTTTATGTTTTCTATGAAAAGAGAATATTTTGAAGGAAAGCTTATATAAACTTTCAATGTATAATGATATGATCTTCCAGTGCCTTTATTCTGAAAAGTCACATGTTCTCATGGGGAATTAGCTCAAATGGTAGAGCGCTCGCTTAGCATGTGAGAGGTAGCGAGATCAATGCTCGCATTCTCCATATGTTTTTGTTTTGTCATTTTGCAATTCAAGTGCTTTTATTAGGCATTCGTAGTAGTTCCATAGAAAAATGGGTTGTTTTTTATGATTGCAGACATAGAAACCTCAGCTGGCATGGAGAATTAGTGTTTAAATATTTGTAAAGACATTACAAAACTCAAAAATGGGAGAGAAACTTTATGTTTTCTATAAAAAGAGAATATTTTGAAGGAAAGCTTATAAAAACTTTCAATATATAATGACATGATCTTCCAGTGCCTTTATTCTGAAAAGTCACATGTGCTCATGGGGAATTAGCTCAAATGGTAGAGCGCTCGCTTAGCATGCGAGAGATAGCGAGATCGATGCTCGCTTTCTCCATATGTTTTTGTTTTGTCATTTTGCAATTCAAGTGCTTTTATTAGGCATTCGTAGTAGTTCCATAAAAAAATGGGTTGTTTTTTATGATTGCAGACATAGAAACCTCAGTTGGCATGGAGAATTAGTGTTTAAACTATTTTAAAAGACATTACAAAACTCAAAAATAGGGAGAGAAACTTTATGTTTTCTATGAAAAGAGAATATTTTGAAGGAAAGCTTATAAAAACTTTCAATATATAATGATATGATCTTCCAGTGCCTTTATTCTGAAAAGTCATATGTGCTCATGGGAAATAAGCTCAAAAGGTAGAGCGCTCGCTTAGGATGCGAGAGGTAGCGAGATTGATGCTCGCATACTCCATATGTTTTTGTTTTGTCATTTTGCAATTCAAGTGCTTTTATTAGGCATTCGTAGTAGTTCCATAGAAAAATGTTTTGTTTTTTTTATGATTGCAGACACAGAAACCTCGGCTGGCATGGAGAATTAGTGTTTAAACTATTTTTAAAGACATTACAAAACTCAAAAATGGGAGAGAAACTTTATGTTTTCTATGAAAAGAGAACATTTTGAAGGAAAGCTTATAAAAACTTTCAATATATAATGATATGATCTTCCAGTGCCTTTATTCTGAAAAGTCACATGTGCTCATGGGGAATTAGCTCAAATAGTAGAGCGCTCGCTTAGCATGCGAGAGGTAGCGATATCGATGCTCGCATTCTCCATATGTTTTTGTTTTGTCATTTTGCAATTCAAGTGCTTTTATTAGGCATTCGTAGTAGTTCCATAAAAAAATGGGTTGTTTTTTATGATTGCAGACACAGAAACCTCAGCTGGCATGGAGAATTAGTGTTTAAATATTTATAAAGACATTACAAAACTCAAAAATGGGAGAGAAACTTTGTGTTTTCTATGAAAAGAGAATATTTTGAAGGAAAGCTTATAAAAACTTTCAATATATAATGACATGATCTTCCAGTGCCTTTATTCTGAAAAGTCACATGTGCTCATGGGGAATTAGCTCAAATGGTAGAGCGCTCGCTTAGCATGCGAAAGGTAGCGAGATCGATGCTCGCATTCTCCATATGTTTTTGTTTTGTCATTTTGCAATTCAAGTGCTTTTATTAGGCATTCGTAGTAGTTCCATAAAAAAAATGGGTTGTTTTTTATGATTGCAGACATAGAAACCTCAGCTGGCATGGAGAATTAGTGTTTAAACTATTTTTAAAGACATTACAAAACTCAAAAATGGGAGAGAAACTTTATGTTTTCTATAAAAAGAGAATATTTTGAAGGAAAGCTTATAAAAACTTTCAATATATAATGACATGATCTTCCAGTGCCTTTATTCTGAAAAGTCACATGTGCTCATGGGGAATTAGCTCAAATGGTAGAGCGCTCGCTTAGCATGCGAGAGATAGCGAGATCGATGCTCGCTTTCTCCATATGTTTTTGTTTTGTCATTTTGCAATTCAAGTGCTTTTATTAGGCATTCGTAGTAGTTCCATAAAAAAATGGGTTGTTTTTTATGATTGCAGACATAGAAACCTCAGTTGGCATGGAGAATTAGTGTTTAAACTATTTTAAAAGACATTACAAAACTCAAAAATAGGGAGAGAAACTTTATGTTTTCTATGAAAAGAGAATATTTTGAAGGAAAGCTTATAAAAACTTTCAATATATAATGATATGATCTTCCAGTGCCTTTATTCTGAAAAGTCATATGTGCTCATGGGAAATAAGCTCAAAAGGTAGAGCGCTCGCTTAGGATGCGAGAGGTAGCGAGATTGATGCTCGCATACTCCATATGTTTTTGTTTTGTCATTTTGCAATTCAAGTGCTTTTATTAGGCATTCGTAGTAGTTCCATAGAAAAATGTTTTGTTTTTTTTATGATTGCAGACACAGAAACCTCGGCTGGCATGGAGAATTAGTGTTTAAACTATTTTTAAAGACATTACAAAACTCAAAAATGGGAGAGAAACTTTATGTTTTCTATGAAAAGAGAACATTTTGAAGGAAAGCTTATAAAAACTTTCAATATATAATGATATGATCTTCCAGTGCCTTTATTCTGAAAAGTCACATGTGCTCATGGGGAATTAGCTCAAATAGTAGAGCGCTCGCTTAGCATGCGAGAGGTAGCGATATCGATGCTCGCATTCTCCATATGTTTTTGTTTTGTCATTTTGCAATTCAAGTGCTTTTATTAGGCATTCGTAGTAGTTCCATAAAAAAATGGGTTGTTTTTTATGATTGCAGACACAGAAACCTCAGCTGGCATGGAGAATTAGTGTTTAAATATTTATAAAGACATTACAAAACTCAAAAATGGGAGAGAAACTTTGTGTTTTCTATGAAAAGAGAATATTTTGAAGGAAAGCTTATAAAAACTTTCAATATATAATGACATGATCTTCCAGTGCCTTTATTCTGAAAAGTCACATGTGCTCATGGGGAATTAGCTCAAATGGTAGAGCGCTCGCTTAGCATGCGAAAGGTAGCGAGATCGATGCTCGCATTCTCCATATGTTTTTGTTTTGTCATTTTGCAATTCAAGTGCTTTTATTAGGCATTCGTAGTAGTTCCATAAAAAAAATGGGTTGTTTTTTATGATTGCAGACATAGAAACCTCAGCTGGCATGGAGAATTAGTGTTTAAACTATTTTTAAAGACATTACAAAACTCAAAAATGGGAGAGAAACTTTATGTTTTCTATGAAAAGAGAATATTTTGAAGGAAAGCTTAGAAAAACTTTCAATATATAATGATATGATCTTCCAGTGCCTTTATTCTGAAATGTCACATGTGCTCATGGGAAATTAGCTTAAATGGTAGAGCGCTCGCTTAGCATGCGAGAGGTAGCGAGATCGATGCTCGCATTCTCCATATATTTTGTTTTGTCATTTTGCAATTCAAGTGCTTTTATTAGGCATTCGTAGTAGTTCCATAGAAAAATGGGTTGTTTTTTATGATTGCAGACATAGAAACCTCAGCTGGCATGGAGAATTAGTGTTTAAATATTTGTAAAGACATTACAAAACTCAAAAATGGGAGAGAAACTTTATGTTTTCTATAAAAAGAGAATATTTTGAAGGAAAGCTTATATAAACTTTCAATGTATAATGATATGATCTTCCAGTGCCTTTATTCTGAAAAGTTACATGTGTTCATGGGGAATTAGCTCAAATGGTAGAGCGCTCGCTTAGCATGCGAGAGGTAGCGAGATCGATGCTCGCATTCTCCATATGTTTTTGTTTTGTCATTTTGCAAATCAAGTGCTTTTATTAGGCATTCGTAGTAGTTCCATAAAAAAATGGGTTGTTTTTTATGATTGCAGACATAGAAACCTCAGCTGGCATGGATAATTAGTGTTTAAATATTTGTAAAGACATTACAAAACTCAAAAATGGGAGAGAAACTTTATGTTTTCTATAAAAAGAGAATATTTTGAAGGAAAGCTTATATAAACTTTCAATGTATAATGATATGATCTTCCAGTGCCTTTATTCTGAAAAGTCACATGTGCTCATGGGGAATTAGCTCAAATGGTAGAGCGCTCGCTTAGCATGCGAGAGGTAGCGAGATCGATGCTCGCATTCTCCATATATTTTTGTTTTGTCATTTTGCAATTCAAGTGCTTTTATTAGGCATTCGTAGTAGTTCCATAGAAAATGGGTTGTTTTTTATGATTGCAGACATAGAAACCTCAGCTGGCATGGAGAATTAGTGTTTAAATATTTGTAAAGACATTACAAAACTCAAAAATGGGAGAGAAACTTTATGTTTTCTATAAAAAGAGAATATTTTGAAGGAAAGCTTATAAAAACTTTCAATATATAATGACATGATCTTCCAGTGCCTTTATTCTGAAAAGTCACATGTGCTCATGGGGAATTAGCTCAAATGGTAGAGCGCTCGCTTAGCATGCGAGAGATAGCGAGATCGATGCTCGCATTCTCCATATGTTTTTGTTTTGTCATTTTGCAATTCAAGTGCTTTTATTAGGCATTCGTAGTAGTTCCATAAAAAATGGGTTGTTTTTTTATGATTGCAGACATAGAAACCTCAGCTGGCATGGAGAATTAGTGTTTAAACTATTTTTAAAGACATTACAAAACTCAAAAATGGGAGAGAAACTTTATGTTTTCTATGAAAAGAGAATATTTTAAAGGAAAGCTTATAAAAACTTTCAATATATAATGATATGATCTTCCAGTGCCTTTATTCTGAAAAGTCACATGTGCTCATGGGGAATTAGCTCAAATAGTAGAGCGCTCGCTTAGCATGCGAGAGGTAGCAAGATCGATGCTCGCATTCTCCATATGTTTTTGTTTTGTCATTTTGCAATTCAAGTGCTTTTATTAGGCATTCGTAGTAGTTCCATAAAAAAATGAGTTGTTTTTTATGATTGCAGACACAGAAACCTTAGCTGGCATGGAGAATTAGTGTTTAAATATTTATAAAGACATTACAAAACTCAAAAATAGGAGAGAAACTTTATGTTTTCTATGAAAAGAGAATATTTTGAAGGAAAGCTTATAAAAACTTTCAATGTATAATGATATGATCTTCCAGTGCCTTTATTCTGAAAAGTCACATGTTCTCATGGGGAATTAGCTCAAATGGTAGAGCGCTCGCTTAGCATGTGAGAGGTAGCGAGATCAATGCTCGCATTCTCCATATGTTTTTGTTTTGTCATTTTGCAATTCAAGTGCTTTTATTAGGCATTCGTAGTAGTTCCATAGAAAAATGGGTTGTTTTTTATGATTGCAGACATAGAAACCTCAGCTGGCATGGAGAATTAGTGTTTAAATATTTGTAAAGACATTACAAAACTCAAAAATGGGAGAGAAACTTTATGTTTTCTATAAAAAGAGAATATTTTGAAGGAAAGCTTATAAAAACTTTCAATATATAATGACATGATCTTCCAGTGCCTTTATTCTGAAAAGTCACATGTGCTCATGGGGAATTAGCTCAAATGGTAGAGCGCTCGCTTAGCATGCGAGAGATAGCGAGATCGATGCTCGCTTTCTCCATATGTTTTTGTTTTGTCATTTTGCAATTCAAGTGCTTTTATTAGGCATTCGTAGTAGTTCCATAAAAAAATGGGTTGTTTTTTATGATTGCAGACATAGAAACCTCAGTTGGCATGGAGAATTAGTGTTTAAACTATTTTAAAAGACATTACAAAACTCAAAAATAGGGAGAGAAACTTTATGTTTTCTATGAAAAGAGAATATTTTGAAGGAAAGCTTATAAAAACTTTCAATATATAATGATATGATCTTCCAGTGCCTTTATTCTGAAAAGTCATATGTGCTCATGGGAAATAAGCTCAAAAGGTAGAGCGCTCGCTTAGGATGCGAGAGGTAGCGAGATTGATGCTCGCATACTCCATATGTTTTTGTTTTGTCATTTTGCAATTCAAGTGCTTTTATTAGGCATTCGTAGTAGTTCCATAGAAAAATGTTTTTTTTTTTTTTATGATTGCAGACACAGAAACCTCGGCTGGCATGGAGAATTAGTGTTTAAACTATTTTTAAAGACATTACAAAACTCAAAAATGGGAGAGAAACTTTATGTTTTCTATGAAAAGAGAACATTTTGAAGGAAAGCTTATAAAAACTTTCAATATATAATGATATGATCTTCCAGTGCCTTTATTCTGAAAAGTCACATGTGCTCATGGGGAATTAGCTCAAATAGTAGAGCGCTCGCTTAGCATGCGAGAGGTAGCGATATCGATGCTCGCATTCTCCATATGTTTTTGTTTTGTCATTTTGCAATTCAAGTGCTTTTATTAGGCATTCGTAGTAGTTCCATAAAAAAATGGGTTGTTTTTTATGATTGCAGACACAGAAACCTCAGCTGGCATGGAGAATTAGTGTTTAAATATTTATAAAGACATTACAAAACTCAAAAATGGGAGAGAAACTTTGTGTTTTCTATGAAAAGAGAATATTTTGAAGGAAAGCTTATAAAAACTTTCAATATATAATGACATGATCTTCCAGTGCCTTTATTCTGAAAAGTCACATGTGCTCATGGGGAATTAGCTCAAATGGTAGAGCGCTCGCTTAGCATGCGAAAGGTAGCGAGATCGATGCTCGCATTCTCCATATGTTTTTGTTTTGTCATTTTGCAATTCAAGTGCTTTTATTAGGCATTCGTAGTAGTTCCATAAAAAAAATGGGTTGTTTTTTATGATTGCAGACATAGAAACCTCAGCTGGCATGGAGAATTAGTGTTTAAACTATTTTTAAAGACATTACAAAACTCAAAAATGGGAGAGAAACTTTATGTTTTCTATGAAAAGAGAATATTTTGAAGGAAAGCTTAGAAAAACTTTCAATATATAATGATATGATCTTCCAGTGCCTTTATTCTGAAATGTCACATGTGCTCATGGGAAATTAGCTTAAATGGTAGAGCGCTCGCTTAGCATGCGAGAGGTAGCGAGATCGATGCTCGCATTCTCCATATATTTTTGTTTTGTCATTTTGCAATTCAAGTGCTTTTATTAGGCATTCGTAGTAGTTCCATAGAAAAATGGGTTGTTTTTTATGATTGCAGACATAGAAACCTCAGCTGGCATGGAGAATTAGTGTTTAAATATTTGTAAAGACATTACAAAACTCAAAAATGGGAGAGAAACTTTATGTTTTCTATAAAAAGAGAATATTTTGAAGGAAAGCTTATATAAACTTTCAATGTATAATGATATGATCTTCCAGTGCCTTTATTCTGAAAAGTTACATGTGCTCATGGGGAATTAGCTCAAATGGTAGAGCGCTCGCTTAGCATGCGAGAGGTAGCGAGATCGATGCTCGCATTCTCCATATGTTTTTGTTTTGTCATTTTGCAAATCAAGTGCTTTTATTAGGCATTCGTAGTAGTTCCATAAAAAAATGGGTTGTTTTTTATGATTGCAGACATAGAAACCTCAGCTGGCATGGATAATTAGTGTTTAAATATTTGTAAAGACATTACAAAACTCAAAAATGGGAGAGAAACTTTATGTTTTCTATAAAAAGAGAATATTTTGAAGGAAAGCTTATATAAACTTTCAATGTATAATGATATGATCTTCCAGTGCCTTTATTCTGAAAAGTCACATGTGCTCATGGGGAATTAGCTCAAATGGTAGAGCGCTCGCTTAGCATGCGAGAGGTAGCGAGATCGATGCTCGCATTCTCCATATATTTTTGTTTTGTCATTTTGCAATTCAAGTGCTTTTATTAGGCATTCGTAGTAGTTCCATAGAAAATGGGTTGTTTTTTATGATTGCAGACATAGAAACCTCAGCTGGCATGGAGAATTAGTGTTTAAATATTTGTAAAGACATTACAAAACTCAAAAATGGGAGAGAAACTTTATGTTTTCTATAAAAAGAGAATATTTTGAAGGAAAGCTTATAAAAACTTTCAATATATAATGACATGATCTTCCAGTGCCTTTATTCTGAAAAGTCACATGTGCTCATGGGGAATTAGCTCAAATGGTAGAGCGCTCGCTTAGCATGCGAGAGATAGCGAGATCGATGCTCGCATTCTCCATATGTTTTTGTTTTGTCATTTTGCAATTCAAGTGCTTTTATTAGGCATTCGTAGTAGTTCCATAAAAAATGGGTTGTTTTTTTATGATTGCAGACATAGAAACCTCAGCTGGCATGGAGAATTAGTGTTTAAACTATTTTTAAAGACATTACAAAACTCAAAAATGGGAGAGAAACTTTATGTTTTCTATGAAAAGAGAATATTTTAAAGGAAAGCTTATAAAAACTTTCAATATATAATGATATGATCTTCCAGTGCCTTTATTCTGAAAAGTCACATGTGCTCATGGGGAATTAGCTCAAATAGTAGAGCGCTCGCTTAGCATGCGAGAGGTAGCAAGATCGATGCTCGCATTCTCCATATGTTTTTGTTTTGTCATTTTGCAATTCAAGTGCTTTTATTAGGCATTCGTAGTAGTTCCATAAAAAAATGAGTTGTTTTTTATGATTGCAGACACAGAAACCTTAGCTGGCATGGAGAATTAGTGTTTAAATATTTATAAAGACATTACAAAACTCAAAAATAGGAGAGAAACTTTATGTTTTCTATGAAAAGAGAATATTTTGAAGGAAAGCTTATAAAAACTTTCAATATATAATGACATGATCTTCCAGTGCCTTTATTCTGAAAAGTCACATGTGCTCATGGGGAATTAGCTCAAATGGTAGAGCGCTCGCTTAGCATGCGAGAGGTAGCGAGATCGATGTTCGCGTTCTCCATATGTTTTTGTTTTGTCATTTTGCAATTCAAGTGCTTTTATTAGGCATTCGTAGTAGTTCCATAAAAAAAATGGGTTGTTTTTTATGATTGCAGACATAGAAACCTCAGCTGGCATGGAGAAATAGTGTTTAAATATTTGTAAAGACATTACAAAACTCAAAAATGGGAGAGAAACTTTATGTTTTCTATAAAAAGAGAATATTTTGAAGGAAAGCTTATAAAAACTTTCAATATATAATGACATGATCTTCCAGTGCCTTTATTCTGAAAGGTCACATGTGCTCATGGGGAATTAGCTCAAATGGTAGAGCGCTCACTTAGCATGCGAGAGGTAGCGAGATCGATGCTCGCATTCTCCATATGTTTTTGTTTTGTCATTTTGCAAATCAAGTGCTTTTATTAGGCATTCGTAGCAGTTCCATAAAAAAATGGGTTGTTTTTTATGATTGCAGACACAGAAACCTCAGCTGGCATGGAGAATTAGTGTTTAAACTATTTATAAAGACATTACAAAACTCAAAAATAGGAGAGAAACTTTATGTTTTCTATAAAAAGAGAATATTTTGAACGAAAGCTTATAAAAACTTTCAATGTATAATGATATGATCTTCCAGTGCCTTTATTCTGAAAAGTCACATGTGCTCATGGGGAATTAGCTCAAATGGTAGAGAGCTTGCTTAGCATGCGAGAGGTAGCGAGATCGATGCTCGCATTCTCCATATGTTTTTGTTTTGTCATTTTGCAATTCAAGTGCTTTTATTAGGAATTCGTAGTAGTTCCATAAAAAAATGGGTTGTTTTTTATGATTGCAGACATAGAAACCTCAGCTGGCATGGAGAATTAGTGTTTAAACTATTTATAAAGACATTACAAAACTCAAAAATGGGAGAGAAACTTTATGTTTTCTATAAAAAGAGAATATTTTGAAGGAAAGCTTATAAAAACTTTCAATGTATAATGATATGATCTTCCAGTGCCTTTATTCTGAAAAGTCACATGTGCTCATGGGGGATTAGCTCAAATAGTAGAGCGCTCGCTTAGCATGCGAGAAGTAGCGAGATCGATGCTCGCATTCTCCATATGTTTTTGTTTTGTCATTTTGCAATTCAAGTGCTTTTATTAGGCATTCGTAGTAGTTCCATAGAAAAATGCATTGTTTTTTATGATTGCAGACATAGAAACCTCAGCTGGCATGGAGAATTAGTGTTTAAATATTTGTAAAGACATTACAAAACTCAAAAATGGGAGAGAAACTTTATGTTTTCTATAAAAAGAGAATATTTTGAAGGAAAGCTTATAAAAACTTTCAATGTATAATGATATGATCTTCCAGTGCCTTTATTCTGAAAAGTCACATGTGCTCATGGGGAATTAGCTCAAATGGTAGAGCGCTCGCTTAGCATGCGAGAGGTAGCGAGATCGATGCTCGCATACTCCATTTGTTTTTGTTTTGTCATTTTGCAATTCAAGTGCTTTTATTAGGCATTCGTAGTAGTTCCATAAAAAAATAGGTTGTTTTTTATGATTGCAGACATAGAAACCTCAGCTGGCATGGAGAATTAGTGTTTAAACTATTTTTACAGACATTACAAAACTCAAAAATAGGGAGAGAAACTTTATGTTTTCTATGAAAAGAGAATATTTTGAAGGAAAGCTTATAAAAACTTTCAATATATAATGATATGATCTTCCAGTGCCTTTATTCTGAAAAGTCATATGTGCTCATGGGGAATAAGCTCAAAAGGTAGAGCGCTCGCTTAGGATGCGAGAGGTAGCGAGATCGATGCTCGCATACTCCATATGTTTTTGTTTTGTCATTTTGCAATTCAAGTGCTTTTATTAGGCATTCGTAGTAGTTCCATAGAAAAATGTTTTTTTTTTTTATGATTGCAGACACAGAAACCTCGGCTGGCATGGAGAATTAGTGTTTAAACTATTTTTAAAGACATTACAAAACTCAAAAATGGGAGAGAAACTTTATGTTTCTATAAAAAGAGAATATTTTGAAGGAAAGCTTATAAAAACTTTCAATATATAATGATATGATCTTCCAGTGCCTTTATTCTGAAAAGTCACATGTGCTCATGGGGAATTAGCTCAAATGGTAGAGCGCTCGCTTAGCATGCGAGAGGTAGGGAGATTGATGCTCGCATACTCCATATGTTTTTGTTTTGTCATTTTGCAATTCAAGTGCTTTTAATAGGCATTCGTAGTAGTTCCATAGAAAAATGGGTTGTTTTTTATGATTGCAGACACAGAAACCTCAGCTGGCATGGAGAATTAGTGTTTAAATATTTATAAAGACATTACAAAACTCAAAAATGGGAGAGAAACTTTATGTTTTCTATAAAAAGAGAATATTTTGAAGGAAAGCTTTTAAAAACTTTCAATATATAATGACATGATCTTCCAGTGCCTTTATTCTGAAAAGTCACATGTGCTCATGGGGAATTAGCTCAAATGGTAGAGCGCTCGCTTAGCATGCGAGAGGTAGCGAGATCGATGCTCGCATTCTCCATATGTTTTTGTTTTGTCATTTTGCAATTCAAGTGCTTTTATTAGGCATTCGTAGTAATTCCATAAAAAAATGGGTTGTTTTTTTATGATTGCAGACATAGAAACCTCAGCTGGCATGGAGAATTAGTGTTTAAACTATTTTAAAAGACATTACAAAACTCAAAAATAGGGAGAGAAACTTTATGTTTTCTATGAAAAGAGAATATTTTGAAGGAAAGCTTATAAAAACTTTCAATATATAATGATATGATCTTCCAGTGCCTTTATTATGAAAAGTCATATGTGCTCATGGGGAATTAGCTCAAATGGTAGAGCGCTCGCTTAGGATGCGAGAGGTAGCGAGATCGATGCTCGCATACTCCATATGTTTTTGTTTTGTCATTTTACAATTCAAGTGCTTTTATTAGGCATTCGTAGTAGTTCCATAGAAAAATGTTGTTTTTTTTATGATTGCAGACACAGAAACCTCGGCTGGCATGGAGAATTAGTGTTTAAACTATTTTTAAAGACATTACAAAACTCAAAAATGGGAGAGAAACTTTATGTTTTCTATGAAAAGAGAATATTTTGAAGGAAAGCTTATAAAAACTTTCAATGTATAATGATATGATCTTCCAGTGCCTTTATTCTGAAAAGTCACATGTGCTCATGGGGAATTAGCTCAAATGGTAGAGTGCTCGCTTAGCATGCGAGAAGTAGGGAGATTGATGCTCGCATACTCCATATGTTTTTGTTTTGTCATTTTGCAATTCAAGTGCTTTTAATAGGCATTCGTAGTAGTTCCATAGAAAAATGGGTTGTTTTTTATGATTGCAGACACAGAAACCTCAGCTGGCATGGATAATTAGTGTTTAAATATTTATAAAGACATTACAAAACTCAAAAATGGGAGAGAAACTTTATGTTTTCTATAAAAAGAGAATATTTTGAAGGAAAGCTTTTAAAAACTTTCAATATATAATGACATGATCTTCCAGTGCCTTTATTCTGAAAAGTCACATGTGCTCATGGGGAATTAGCTCAAATGGTAGAGCGCTCGCTTAGCATGCGAGAGGTAGAGAGATCGATGCTCGCATTCCCCATATGTTTTTGTTTTGTCATTTTGCAAATCAAGTGCTTTTATTAGGCATTCGTAGTAGTTCCATAAAAAAAGGGTTG
>NW_026969667.1:0-31982 GCF_028390025.1 Pseudophryne corroboree
AATTGTGCAGCATTAGGTTGTGTCCAGGTTTGCACTCTGCGGGTGCTGAGTTATTTTCTATACTTAGAGACTCACCAGGAGCTTTCAGACCATGTAGCAGTTGCATGTTACAAGGAGCCTTCCTACCATGGGGCTAGATGGGGACTCCTGAGACAGCCGGTTCCAGGAGAGGAAGAGATAGAGGGGGTAACACCGGCGCATACAAGGCAGTGCACCGGCGCATACGAGAAAGCCGAATGCTGTCGTTCCATAGCGATCAGGCAGAGGTGGTCGCTGGGCGGGAGCTAGCAGAACGGCGGCGTTTGGCCGCCGTTTCGTTGGTGTGGTCCGGCCAATGCAGACGTGGGCGGACTGTGCGGGGGGAGGGGCGGCCCGCAGTGGCTGTGCTGGGCGGGAGCTACTCCTCAAGTGCAAAAGCATTGCCGATGTGCGATGCTTTTGCACTTCTGCGGGGGGCGGGGGGGGCCTGACATGAGGGGCAGACTAGCCCTGTGCTGGGCGTTCCCCCGCATGTCTGTGTTCCAAAATTTTGCAGGGTGGACTAGCCTTGTGCTGGGCTTCCCCCAGCATGTCTAGGCGTCCCCCCGCATGTCTGAATTCCAAAATTTGCAGGGCTACGATCAACTCGGAATGACCCCCCTGATCGCTAGGATGCATTTTTTGCATCCCTGCGATCAGGTAGTCGCCGCCTATAGGGGGAGGGGGAATTCGCTGTGTAAGTGTGCATTCAGATGTGTAGCAGAGCTGCACAAACTAATTTCATGCATTCTCTGCGCAGCCCAGGACTTACTCTTCCAGTACGATGATCGGGGCCGAAACCCTCCCTCCAAACGCCTGGTCCCGCCTGAGTTTTTCCGGTCACTCCTTAAAAACGGTCAGTTGCCACCCACAAATGCCCTCTTCCTGTCAGTCACCTTGCGATCGCCGGTGCATTTGGATTTTTCGCACCATCCTGTTGATGACCGGCGCTTCCCGTTGCTGCGGTCTGTCGCGCCTGCGCATTGCGGTGCATGCGCAGTACAGACCTGATCGCAACCTTTGAGAAATTGCACAGCAGTGACCAGGTCTGAATCGGCCCCAGAGTGCCCACTCATGACGTCTCGCAGTCCCATTCTATGCAGTACCTACTACCCTGCTACAGTAAGTACTGCAATAAGTGCGCAGTGATACGGTTCCCTGTGGGCATTAAGGTTAAATAGTATCTTAGGTAAAAATGGGAAAGGTGTCTGTAACGTAAGAGCAGGCTGCTGCGCGGTGGGAGGCTGGATGTGTGCACCGTGCACCGCTGGAGGTACTTCTACCTCTTGGCACATGAAGGTGAGAATATCTTGCAGTGGCTCCTCCCACGCTCGGAGAGTAGGTATCAGTCCTGATCAGCAAATCCCTGGGTGTATAACCAAGGTGTCTCACCAGTCACTTTGTGTTTCCTTAGAATTTCCTGGGAATGAAGCCACTTTCTAAGCTGTATAATGACACTATGCATTTTAATGCTCTGCAATGTGTGTCTAATTCATGTTTGTACGCAAATGCAATTGCGATTCTCTAGGCTACAGAGCTGCCGATGTTAGTTAGTGAATCTGCTGGCCAGGAATGAAGAGACCCTCAACGGATCCATCGCAAACTCTGTTGCAACTGTGTACACATTCGCAGCCTGGGGATCATTCAGATGTGGTTGGTTGCGCTACAGGTACGCTGTTTAGTGATGCAGCAGCGCCTGTTACACGTAGACACCTCCTGCTAGAGTAGTGATCCACCCTGTGCCCTAGGACACAGCATCGGGTCACTGCGACACCATCGAGCGGCTTGCGACACCCATCGCAGATCCTTGTAAGAGGCCAAGAAATCTCCGCCCAACGACAGAGATCCCTGGCCTCTTCTCTCCTCCGTTTCCAGAAACAGAGGCCATTGCTGCTCCCCCCCCCCCCCCACCTCCAAACGGCATCAGACTGTCAATCACTGACAGTGTGTTGCCGTACTGCGTCCTGTGTCGCAGGACCCGTTCGTGCACACGTATAATGGGTCCTGTGTATGCGCAAAGTATTAAACACCATTACTTTGCACTTCAGGACGCAGATACTTCAAGATCTGAATCAGCCCCCCCATATTCAAGAATGAGGAACATTGAGGTTAAGGGTAGCCCTGTAGCTATGCAGACTGAACACAGCAGGAGCGACACAGGCACCATGTAGTTCTACGTACTAGCGCGCAGATGATGGCAGATCCCCCAAAGTGGGCATGACACACCTGCATTTTATCAACCACTCCCCAAAAACTCACCGTTAACACCTCCTGTCAATCACTTTGCGATATAAACCTCATTGTATGCGGGATTGCAGCGTCACCTTTGTGCATGCACGATGCGATCGTGGCACATGCGTAGTCTGACGAAACTCGCACTGTTGTATGATTATCGACCATTGTGTATACACATGAATTGGGCCCTGTGTGAAATAAATAAAAGCTACGTACACACACACACACACACACACACACACACACACACACACACACACACAGATGGAGCCTCAGTTATCTAGCATTCTCTGTTGCACCTAGGTGCACCAAGGTTTATTAGCATAAGCCTCTCATCTATTGTTCTCAGCTGCAATACAATACAGAAAGAACAATACAGCAGGGGATTCGATAACACTGGCTCAATTCTCCTATTAAAGGGATAGATGAGCAGGGCTCCATCTGTATATATGTATTAGTGATGAGCGGGTTCGGATCCTTGGGATCCGAACCCTCCCGAACTTCACCTTTTTTTGCACGGGTCCGAGCAACTCGGATCCTCCCGCCTTGCTCAGTTAACCCAAGCGCGCCCGAACGTCATCATCCCGCGGTCGGATTCTCGCGAGATTCGTTTTCTATATAAGGAGCCATGCGTGGCCGCCATTTTTCACTTGTGCATTGGAGATGATCGTGAGAGGACGTGGCTGGCGTCCTCTCAATTTCTATGTTCTGTGGGCTGCAAATATCTGTGCTCAGTGTGATGCAAATATCTGTGCTCAGTGTGCTGCAAATTTCTGTGCTCAGTGTGCTGCAAATATCTGTGCTCAGTGTGCTGCAAATATCTGTGCTCAGTGTGCTGCAAGTGCAAATATCTACGTTCTCTGCCTGAAAAATGCTCCATATCTGTGGTCAGTGTGCTAATTGCTTTATTGTGGGGACTGGGGACCAGCAGTATTATATAGTAGGAGGACAGTGCAGAGTTTTGCTGACCAGTGACCACCAGTATTATACGTTCTCTGCCTGAAAAACGCTCCATATCTAGAGATGAGCGGGTTCGGTTCCTCGGAATCCGAACCCGCCCGAACTTCAGTTTTTTTTACACGGGTCCGAGCGACTCGGATCTTCCCGCCTTGCTCGGTTAACCCGAGCGCGCCCCGAACGTCATCATCACGCTGTCGGATTCTCGCGAGGCTCGGATTCTATCGCGAGACTCGGATTCTATATAAGGAGCCGCGCGTCGCCGCCATTTTCACACGTGCATTGAGATTCATAGGGAGAGGACGTGGCTGGCGTCCTCTCCGTTTATAGAGATTCGAGAAGAGAGTGAGACAGAGAGAGACACAGTAGTAATTTTGGGGAGCATTAGGAGGAGTACTACTACTACTAGTACTTTCTGAAGTGATAGAGATAGTGTGACTGTATTATCTGACTTGTGGGGGAGACACTGACAGTGGGGAGCAGTTAGAGTCTGAGAGCAGGACTCAGGACTCAGGAGTACATATAACGTACAGTGCACACTTTTGCTGCCAGAGTGCCACACTGCCATTGTTTGTGACCACACTGACCACCAGTATAATATATATTGTGATTGTCTGCTTAGGACTCAGGAGTACTACTTGCAAGTTGCTGATAGTGTGACCAGTGACCTGACCACCAGTTTAATAATCACCACCAGTTTATGAGTTTAATATATATATATATATATATATATATATATATATATATAATTGTATATAATATATATATAATATTGTATACCACCTAGCACCTACCCGTGTTTTTTTTTTTTTCTTTCTTCTTTATACATACTACTATAGTAGCTTACTGTAGCAGTCTGCGGTGCTGCTGAGCTGACAGTGTCCAGCAGGTCCGTCATCAGTTATTACATAATAAATATATATACCTGTCCGGCTGCAGTACTAGTGATATTATATAATTATATATATATATATATATATATATATATATATATATATTGATTTCATCTCATTATCATCCAGTCTATATTATCAGCAGACACAGTACGTTAGTCCACGGCTGTAGCTACCTCTGTGTCGGCACTCGGCAGTCCATCCATAATTGTATACCACCTACCTGTGGTTTTTTTTTTTCTTTCTTCTTTATACATACTACTATAGTAGCTTACTGTAGCAGTCTGCGGTGCTGCTGAGCTGACAGTGTTCAGCAGGTCCGTCATCAGTCATTACATAATAAATATATATACCTGTCCGGCTGCAGTACTAGTGATATTATATATACATATATATTGATTTCATCTCATTATCATCCAGTCTATATTATCAGCAGACACAGTACGTTAGTCCACGGCTGTAGCTATCTCTGTGTCGGCAATCGGCAGTCCATCCATAATTGTATACCACCTACCCGTGGTTTTTTTTTTTCTTTCTTCTTTATACATACTACTATAGTAGCTTACTGTAGCAGTCTGCGGTGCTGCTGAGCTGACAGTGTCCAGCAGGTCCGTCATCAGTCATTACATAATAAATATATATACCTGTCCGGCTGCAGTACTAGTGATATTATATATACATATATATTGATTTCATCTCATTATCATCCAGTCTATATTATCAGCAGACACAGTACGGTAGTCCACGGCTGTAGCTACCTCTGTGTCGGCACTCGGCAGTCCATCCATAATTGTATACCACCTACCCGTGGTTTTTTTTTTTCTTTCTTCTTTATACATACTACTATAGTAGCTTACTGTAGCAGTCTGCGGTGCTGCTGAGCTGACAGTGTCCAGCAGGTCCGTCATCAGTCATTACATAATAAATATATATACCTGTCCGGCTGCAGTACTAGTGATATTATATATACATATATATTGATTTCATCTCATTATCATCCAGTCTATATTATCAGCAGACACAGTACGGTAGTCCACGGCTGTAGCTACCTCTGTGTCGGCACTCGGCAGTCCATCCATAATTGTATACCACCTACCCGTGGTTTTTTTTTTCTTTCTTCTTTATACATACTACTATAGTAGCTTACTGTAGCAGTCTGCGGTGCTGCTGAGCTGACAGTGTCCAGCAGGTCCGTCATCAGTCATTACATAATAAATATATATACCTGTCCGGCTGCAGTACTAGTGATATTATATATACATATATATTGATTTCATCTCATTATCATCCAGTCTATATTATCAGCAGACACAGTACGGTAGTCCACGGCTGTAGCTACCTCTGTGTCGGCACTCGGCAGTCCATCCATAATTGTATACCACCTACCCGTGTTTTTTTTTTTTTCTTTCTTCTTTATACATACTACTATAGTAGCTTACTGTAGCAGTCTGCGGTGCTGCTGAGCTGACAGTGTCCAGCAGGTCCGTCATCAGTCATTACATAATAAATATATATACCTGTCCGGCTGCAGTACTAGTGATATTATATATACATATATATTGATTTCATCTCATTATCATCCAGTCTATATTAGCAGCAGACACAGTACGGTAGTCCACGGCTGTAGCTACCTCTGTGTCGGCACTCGGCAGTCCATCCATAAGTATACTAGTATCCATCCATCTCCATTGTTTACCTGAGGTGCCTTTTAGTTGTGCCTATTAAAATATGGAGAACAAAAATGTTGAGGTTCCAAAATTAGGGAAAGATCAAGATCCACTTCCACCTCGTGCTGAAGCTGCTGCCACTAGTCATGGCCGAGACGATGAAATGCCAGCAACGTCGTCTGCCAAGGCCGATGCCCAATGTCATAGTACAGAGCATGTAAAATCCAAAACACCAAATATCAGTAAAAAAAGGACTCCAAAACCTAAAATAAAATTGTCGGAGGAGAAGCGTAAACTTGCCAATATGCCATTTACCACACAGAGTGGCAAGGAACGGCTGAGGCCCTGGCCTATGTTCATGGCTAGTGGTTCAGCTTCACATGAGGATGGAAACACTCAGCCTCTCGCTAGAAAAATGAAAAGACTCAAGATGGCAAAAGCAGTAGCACCGCAAAGAACTGTGCGTTCTTCGAAATCCCAAATCCACAAGGAGAGTCCGACTCCAATTGTGTCGGTTGCGATGCCTGACCTTCCCAACACTGGACGTGAAGAGCATGCGCCTTCCACCATTTGCACGCCCCCTGCAAGTGCTGGAAGGAGCACCCGCAGTCCAGTTCCTTATAGTCAGATTGAAGATGTCAGTGTTGAAGTACACCAGGATGAGGAGGATATGGGTGTTGCTGGCGCTGGGGAGGAAATTGACCAGGAGGATTCTGATGGTGAGCTGGTTTGTTTAAGTCAGGCACCCGGGGAGACACCTGTTGTCCGTGGGAGGAATATGGCCATTGACATGCCTGGTGAAAATACAAAAAAAATCAGCTCTTCGGTGTGGAAGTATTTCAACAGAAATGCGGACAACTGGTGTCAAGCCGTGTGTTGCCTTTGTCAAGCTGTAATAAGTAGGGGTAAGGACGTTAACCACCTCGGAACATCCTCCCTTATACGTTACCTGCAGCGCATTCATAATAAGTCAGTGACAAGTTCAAAAACTTTGGGTGACAGCGGAAGCAGTCCACTGACCAGTAAATCCCTTCCTCTTGTAACCAAGCTCACGCAAACCACCCCACCAACTCCCTCAGTGTCAATTTCCTCCTTACCCAGGAATGCCAATAGTCCTGCAGGCCATGTCACTGGCAATTCTGACGAGTCCTCTCCTGCCTGGGATTCCTCCGATGCATCCTTGAGTGTAATGCCTACTGCTGCTGGCGCTGCTGTTGTTGCTGCTGGGAGTCGATGGTCATCCCAGAGGGGAAGTCGTAAGCCCACTTGTACTACTTCCAGTAAGCAATTGACTGTCCAACAGTCCTTTGCGAGGAAGATGAAATATCACAGCAGTCATCCTGCTGCAAAGCGGATAACTGAGGCCTTGACAACTATGTTGGTGTTAGACGTGCGTCCGGTATCCGCCGTTAGTTCACAGGGAACTAGACAATTTCTTGAGGTAGTGTGCCCCCGTTACCAAATACCATCTAGGTTCCACTTCTCTAGGCAGGCGATACCGAGAATGTACACGGACGTCAGAAAAAGACTCACCAGTGTCCTAAAAAATGCAGTTGTACCCAATGTCCACTTAACCACGGACATGTGGACAAGTGGAGCAGGGCAGGGTCAGGACTATATGACTGTGACAGCCCACTGGGTAGATGTATGGACTCCCGCCGCAAGAACAGCAGCGGCGGCACCAGTAGCAGCATCTCGCAAACGCCAACTCTTTCCTAGGCAGGCTACGCTTTGTATCACCGCTTTCCAGAATACGCACACAGCTGAAAACCTCTTACGGCAACTGAGGAAGATCATCGCGGAATGGCTTACCCCAATTGGACTCTCCTGTGGATTTGTGCATCGGACAACGCCAGCAATATTGTGTGTGCATTAAATCTGGGCAAATTCCAGCACGTCCCATGTTTTGCACATACCTTGAATTTGGTGGTGCAGAATTTTTAAAAAACGACAGGGGTGTGCAAGAGATGCTGTCGGTGGCCAGAAGAATTGCGGGACACTTTCGGCGTACAGGCACCACGTACAGAAGACTGGAGCACCACCAAAAACAACTGAACCTGCCCTGCCATCATCTGAAGCAAGAAGTGGTAACGAGGTGGAATTCAACCCTCTATATGCTTCAGAGGTTGGAGGAGCAGCAAAAGGCCATTTAAGCCTATACAATTCAGCACGATATAGGAGGTGGAATGCACCTGTCTCAAGCGCAGTGGAGAATGATTTCAACATTGTGCAAGGTTCTGATGCCCTTTGAACTTGCCACACGTGAAGTCAGTTCAGACACTGCCAGCCTGAGTCAGGTCATTCCACTCATCAGGCTTTTGCAGAAGAAGCTGGAGACATTGAAGGAGGAGCTAACACGGAGCGATTCCGCTAGGCATGTGGGACTTGTGGATGGAGCCCTTAATTCGCTTAACAAGGATTCACGGGTGGTCAATCTGTTGAAATCAGAGCACTACATTTTGGCCACCATGCACGATCCTAGATTTAAAGCCTACCTTGGATCTCTCTTTCCGGGCAGACACAAGTCTGCTGGGGTTCAAAGACCTGCTGGTGAGAAAATTGTCAAGTCAAGCGGAACGCGACCTGTCAACATCTCCTCCTTCACATTCTCCCGCAACTGGGGGGTGCGAGGAAAAGGCTCAGAATTCCGAGCCCACCCGCTGGCGGTGATGCAGGGCAGTCTGGAGCGACTGCTGATGCTGACATCTGGTCCGGACTGAAGGACCTGACAACGATTACGGACATGTCGTCTACTGTCACTGCATATGATTCTCTCACCATTGAAAGAATGGTGGAGGATTATATGAGTGACCGCATCCAAGTAGGCACGTCACACAGTCCGTACTTATACTGGCAGGAAAAAGAGGCAATTTGGAGGCCCTTGCACAAACTGGCTTTATTCTACCTAAGTTGCCCTCCCCACAAGTGTGTACTCCGAAAGAGTGTTTAGTGCCGCCGCTCACCTTGTCAGCAATCGGTGTACGAGGTTACATCCAGAAAATGTGGAGAAGATGATGTTCATTAAAATGAATTATAATCATTTCCTCCGTGGAGACATTGACCAGCAGCAATTGCCTCCACAAAGTACACAGGGAGCTGAGATGGTGGATTCCAGTGGGGACGAATTGATAATCTGTGAGGAGGGGGATGTACACGGTGATATATCGGAGGATGATGTTGAGGTGGACATCTTGCCTCTGTAGAGCCAGTTTGTGCAAGGAGAGATTAATTGCTTCTTTTTGGTGGGGGTCCAAACCAACCCGTCATTTCAGTCACAGTCGTGTGGCAGACCCTGTCACTGAAATGATGGGTTGGTTAAAGTGTGCATGTCCTGTTTATACAACATAAGGGTGGGTGGAGGGCCCAAGGACAATTCCATCTTGCACCTCTTTTTTCTTTAATTTTTCTTTGCGTCATGTGCTGTTTGGGGAGTATTTTTTGGAAGGGCCATCCTGCGTGACACTGCAGTGCCACTCCTAGATGGGCCCGGTGTTTGTGTCGGCCACTAGGGGTCGCTTATCTTACTCACACAGCTACCTCATTGCGCCTCTTTTTTTCTTTGCATCATGTGCTGTTTGGGGAGGGTTTTTTGGAAGGGCCATCCTGCGTGACACTGCAGTGCCACTCCTAGATGGGCCCGGTGTTTGTGTCGGCCACTAGGGTCGGTTATCTTACTCACACAGCTACCTCATTGTGCCTCTTTTTTTCTTTGCGTCATGTGCTGTTTGGGGAGTGTTTTTTGGAAGGGCCATCCTGCGTGACACTGCAGTGCCACTCCTAGATGGGCCCGGTGTTTGTGTCGGCCACTAGGGTCGCTTATCTTACTCACACAGCTACCTCATTGCGCCTCTTTTTTTCTTTGCGTCATGTGCTGTTTGGGGAGGGTTTTTTGGAAGGGACATCCTGCGTGACACTGCAGTGCCACTCCTAGATGGGCCCGGTGTTTGTGTCGGCCACTAGGGTCGCTTATCTTACTCACACAGCTACCTCATTGCGCCTCTTTTTTTCTTTGCATCATGTGCTGTTTGGGAGGGTTTTTTGGAAGGGACATCCTGCGTGACACTGCAGTGCCACTCCTAGATGGGCCAGGTGTTTGTGTCGGCCAGTAGGGTCGCTTATCTTACTCACAACAGCTACCTCATTGCGCCTCTTTTTTTCTTTGCGTCATGTGCTGTTTGGGGAGTATTTTTTGAAGGGCCATCCTGCGTGACACTGCAGTGCCACTCCTAGATGGGCCCGGTGTTTGTGTCGGCCACTAGGGTCGCTTATCTTACTCACACAGCTACCTCATTGCGCCTCTTTTTTTCTTTGCGTCATGTGCTGTTTGGGGAGGGTTTTTTGGAAGGGCCATCCTGCGTGACACTGCAGTGCCACTCCTAGATGGGCCCGGTGTTTGTGTCGGCCACTAGGGTCGCTTATCTTACTCACACAGCTACCTCATTGCGCCTCTTTTTTCTTTGCGTCATGTGCTGTTTGGGAGGGTTTTTTGGAAGGGCCATCCTGCGTGACACTGCAGTGCCACTCCTAGATGGCCCGGTGTTTGTGTCGGCCACTAGGGTCGCTTATCTTACTCACACAGCTACCTCATTGCGCCTCTTTTTTTCTTTGCGTCATGTGCTGTTTGGGGAGGGTTTTTTGGAAGGGCCATCCTGCGTGACACTGCAGTGCCACTCCTAGATGGGCCCGGTGTTTGTGTCGGCCACTAGGGTCGCTTATCTTACTCACACAGCTACCTCATTGCGCCTCTTTTTTTCTTTGCGTCATGTGCTGTTTGGGGAGGGTTTTTGGAAGGGCCATCCTGCGTGACACTGCAGTGCCACTCCTAGATGGGCCCGGTGTTTGTGTCGGCCACTAGGGTCGCTTATCTTACTCACACAGCTACCTCATTGCGCCTCTTTTTTCTTTGTGTCATGTGCTGTTTGGGGAGGGTTTTTTGGAAGGGCCATCCTGCGTGACACTGCAGTGCCACTCCTAGATGGGCCCGGTGTTTGTGTCGGCCACTAGGGTCGCTTAGCTTAGTCATCCAGCGACCCTCGGTGCAAATTTTAGGACTAAAAATAATATTGTGAGGTGTGAGGTATTCAGAATAGACTGAAAATGAGTGGAAATTATGGTTTTTGAGGTTAATAATACTTTGGGATCAAAATGACCCCCAATTCTATGATTTAAGCTGTTTTTTAGTGTTTTTTGAAAAAAAACACCCGAATCCAAAACACACCCGAATCCGACAAAAAAAATTCGGTGAGGTTTTGCCAAAACGCGGTCGAACCCAAAACACGGCCGCGGAACCGAACCCAAAACCAAAAACACAAAACCCGAAAAATTTCAAGTGCACATCTCTATCCATATCTGTGCTGCATTGTAGTATATAGTAGGAGGACAGTGCATCATTTTGCTGACCAGTGACCACCAGTATATATATAATATATAGCAGTATGGTACAGTAGCCACTGCTCTACCTACCTCTGTGTCGTCAAGTATACTATCCATCCATACCTGTGGTGCATCTCAGTTTTGCACAGTTTGCTTACTACCAGTATATAATAGTGATGTGCACCGGAAATTTTTCGGGTTTTGTGTTTTGGTTTTGGATTCGGTTCCGCGGCCGTGTTTTGGATTCGGACGCGTTTTGGCAAAACCTCCCTGAAAATTTTTTGTCGGATTCGGGTGTTTTTTACAAAAAACACTCAAAAACAGCTTAAATCATAGAATTTGGGGGGTCATTTTGATCCCATAGTATTATTAACCTCAATAACAATAATTTCCACTCATTTTCAGTCTATTCTGAACACCTCACACCTCACAATATTATTTTTAGTCCTAAAATTTGCACCGAGGTCGCTGGATGACTAAGCTAAGCGACCCAAGTGGCCGACACAAACACCTGGCCCATCTAGGAGTGGCACTGCAGTGTCAGACAGGATGGCAGCTTTAAAAAATAGTCCCCAAACAGCACATGATGCAAAGAAAAAAAGAGGTGCACCAAGGTCGCAGGATGGCTAAGCTAAGCGACCCAAGTGGCCGACACAAACACATGGCCCATCTAGGAGTGGCACTGCAGTGTCAGACAGGATGGCACTTAAAAAAAAATAGTCCCCAAACAGCACATGATGCAAAGAAAAAAGAGGCGCAATGAGGTAGCTGTGTGACTAAGCTAAGCGACCCAAGTGGCCGACACAAACACCTGGCCCATCTAGTAGTGGCACTGCAGTGTCAGACAGGATGGCAGCTTTAAAAATAGTCCCCGAACAGCACATGATGCAAAGAAAAAAAGAGGTGAACCAAGGTCGCTGGATGGCTAAGCTAAGCGACCCAAGTGGCCGACACAAACACATGGCCCATCTAGGAGTGGCACTGCAGTGTCAGACAGGATGGCACTTAAAAAAAAATAGTCCCCAAACAGCACATGATGCAAAGAAAAAAAGAGGCGCAATGAGGTAGCTGTGTGACTAAGCTAAGCGACCCAAGTGGCCGACACAAACACCTGGCCCATCTAGTAGTGGCACTGCAGTGTCAGACAGGATGGCAGATTTAAAAAATAGTCCCCGAACAGCACATGATGCAAAGAAAAAAAGAGGTGCAACCAAGGTCGCTGGATGGTTAAGCTAAGCGACCCAAGTGGCCGACACAAATAACTGGCCCATCTAGGAGTGGCACTGCAGTGTTAGACAGGATGGCAGATTTAAAAAATAGTCCCCAAACAGCACATGATGCACAGATAAATTAAAGAAAAAAAGAGGTGCAAGATGGAATTGTCCTTGGGCCCTCCCACCCACCCTTATGTTGTATAAACAGGACATGCACACTTTAACAAACCCATCATTTCAGCGACAGGGTCTGCCACACAACTGTGACTGAAATGACTGGTTGGTTTGGGTCCCCACCAAAAAAGAAGCAATCAATCTCTCCTTGCACAAACTGGCTCTACAGAGGCAAGATGTCTACCTCCTCCTCATCGTCCGATTCCTCACCCCTTTCACTGTGTACATCTCCCTCCTCACAGATTATTAATTCATCCCCACTGGAATCCACCATCTCAGGTCCCTGTGTACTTTCTGGAGGCAATTGCTGGTGAAAGTCTCCACGGGGGAATTGATTATAATTAATTTTGATGAACATCATCTTCTCCACATTTTCTGGAAGTTACCTTGTATGCCGATTGCTGACAAGGTGAGCGGCTGCACTAAACACTCTTTCGGAGTACACACTGGAGGGGGGGGCAACTTAGGTAAAATAAAGCCAGTTTGTGCAAGGGCCTCCAAATTGCCTCTTTTCCTGCTAGTATACGTTAGGACTGTCTGACTTGGATGCGGTCACTCATATAATCCTCCACCATTCTTTCAATGGTGACAGAATCATATGCAGTGACAGTAGACGACATGTCAGTAATCATTGGCAGGTCCTTCAGTCCGGACCAGATGTCAGCACTCGCTACAGACTGCCCTGCATCACTGCCAGTGGGTGGGCTCGGAATTCTTAGCCTTTTCCTCGCAGCCCCAGTTGCGGGAGAATGTGAAGGAGGAGCTGTTGACGGGTCACGTTCCGCTTGACTTGACAATTTTCTCACCAGCAGGTCTTTGAACCTCTGCAGACTTGTGTCTGCCAGAAAGAGAGATCCAACTTAGGTTTTAAATCTAGAGTCGAGCACGGTGGCCAAAATGTAGTGCTCTGATTTCAACAGATTGACCACCCGTGAATCCTTGTTAAGCGAATTAAGGGCTCCATCCACAAGTCCCACATGCCTAGCGGAATCGCTCTGTTTTAGCTCCTCCTTCAATCTCTCCAGCTTCTTCTGCAAAAGCCTGATGAGGGGAATGACCTGACTCAGGCTGGCAGTGTCTGAACTGACTTAATGTGTGGCAAGTTCAAAGGGTTGCAGAACCTTGCACAATGTTGAAATCATTCTCCACTGCGCTTGAGTCAGGTGCATTCCCCCTCCTTTGCCTATATCGTAGGTAGCTGTATAGGCTTGAAGGGCCTTTTGCTGCTCCTCCATCCTCTGAAGCATATAGAGGGTTGAATTCCACCTCGTTACCACCTCTTGCTTCAGATGATGGCGGGGCAGGTTCAGAAGTGTTTGCTGGTGCTCCAGTCTTCGGCACGCGGTGGCTGAATGCCGATAGTGGCCCGCAATTCTTCGGGCCACCGACAGCATCTCTTGCACACCCCTGTCGTTTTTTAAATAATTCTGCACCACCAAATTCAATGTATGTGCAAAACATGGGACATGCTGGAATTTTCCCAGATGTAATGCACGCACAATATTGGTGGCGTTGTCCGATGTCACAAATCCCCAGGAGAGTCCAATTGGGGTAAGCCATTCTGCGATGATGTTCCTCAGTTTCCGTAAGAGGTTGTCAGCTGTGTGCCTCTTCTGGAAAGCGGTGATACAAAGCGTAGCCTGCCTAGGAACGAGTTGGCGTTTGCGAGATGCTACTACTGGTGCCGACGCTGCTGTTCTTGCTGCGGGAGGCAATACATCTACCCAGTGGGCTGTCGCAGTCATATAGTCCTTAGTCTGCCCTGCTCCACTTGTCCACATGTCCGTGGTTAAGTGGACATTGGGTACAACTGCATTTTTTAGGACACTGGTGACTCTCTTTCTGAGGTCTGTGTACATTCTTGGTATCGCATGCCTAGAGAAATGGAACCTAGATGGTATTTGGTACCGGAGACACAGTACCTCAAGCAAATCTCTAGTTTCCTGTGAATTAACGGTGGATACCGGAAACACGTTTAACACCGCCCAGGCTGCCAAGGCCTGAGTTATCCGCTTTGCAGCAGGATGACTGCTGTGATATTTTATCTTCCTCGCAAAGGACTGTTGGACAGTCAATTGCTTACTGGAAGTAGTACAAGTGGTCTTCCGACTTCCCCTTTGGGATGACGATCGACTCCCAGCAGCAACAACAGCAGCGCCAGCAGCAGTAGGCGTTACACTCAAGGATGCATCGGAGGAATCCCAGGCAGGAGAGGACTCGTCAGACTTGACAGTGACATGGCCTGCAGGACTATTGGCGTTCCTGTCTAAGGAGGAAATTGACACTGAGGGAGTTGGTGGTGTGGTTTGCAGGAGCTTGGTTACAAGAGGAAGGGATTTAGTTGTCAGTGGACTGCTTCCGCTGTCACCCACAGTTTTTGAACTTGTCAATGACTTCTGATGAATGCGCTCCAGGTGACGTATAAGGGAGGATGTTCCTAGGTGGTTAACGTCCTTACCCCTACTTATTACAGCTTGACAAAGGTAACACACGGCTTGACAAATGTTGTCCGCATTTCTGTTAAAATAATTCCACACCGACGAGGTGATTTTTTTTGTAATTTGACCAGGCATGTCAATGGCCATATTCGTCCCACGGACAACAGGTGTCTCCCCGGGTGCCTGACTTAAACAAACCACCTCACCATCAGAATCCTCCTTGTCAATTTCCTCCTCAGCGCTAGCAACACCCATATCCTCATCCTGGTGTACTTCAACAGTGACATCTTCAATTTGACTATCAGGTACTGGACAGCGGGTGCTCCTTCCAGCACTTGTAGGGGGCGTGCAAGTGGTGAAAGGCGCCACCTCTTCTCGTCCAGTGTTGGGAAGGTCAGGCATCGCAACCGACACAATTGGACTCTCCTCGGGATTTGTTATTTAGAAGAACGCACAGTTCTTTGCTGTGCTTTTGCCAGCTTAAGCCTTTTCATTTTTCTAGTGGGAGGATGAGTGCTTCCATCCTCATGTGAAGCTGACCCACTAGTCATGAGGAACATAGGAGAGGGCCTCAGCCGTTCCTTGCCACTCCGTGTCGTAAATGGCATATTGGCAAGTTTACGCTTCTCCACAGACGCTTTTAATTTAGATTTTTGGGTCATTTTACTGAACTTTTGTTTTTTGGATTTTACATGCTCTCTACTATGACATTTGGCATCGGCCTTGGCAGACGACGTTGATGGCATTTCATCGTCTCGGCCATGACTAGTGGCAGCAGCTCCAGCACGAGGTGGAAGTGGATCTTGATCTTTCCCTATTTTACCCTCCACATTTTTGTTCTCCATTTTTTAATGTGTGGAATTATATGCCAGTAATATATCAATAGCAATGGCCTACTGTACCATACTGCTATATATTATATACTGGTGGTCAGCAAAATTATGCACTGTCCTCCTACTACTGCGCACAACAACTAAAATGCACCACAGGTATGGATGGATAATATACTTGATGACACAGAGGTAGGTAGAGCAGTGGACTACTGTACCGTACTGCTATATAATATATACTGGTGGTCAGCAAAATTCTGCACTGTCCTCCTACTTCTGCGCACAACAACTAAAATGTACCACAGGTATGGATGGATAGTATACTTGACAACACAGAGGTAGGTAGAGCAGTGGACTACTGTACCGTACTGCTATATATTATATACTGGTGGTCAGCAAAATTATTGTTATGCACACCAGTGCCAGCAGGAATATACTGGTGTCTGAACGGTGAGGGATGCAAAACAAATGAACTCACAGACAGACTGGGGAATATGACATTACATACACAGAAGGTGATAGGGTAACAAAATAAACACAAAGTGAACAGAGAAGCCCAAAGGCTAAGAAACTGGGTGTCTCCCTAGTATTAGGAATGCTCAGATGGAAAGAAGCGAGATGTAGTGATTTAATGCGTAGAGACCCCGAAATGCTGTTGCTAAGGGCAACAGCAAAACCCTAAAGGGTTACCAACGGGTGTGGCAGTAAACTCCTTGGTCAGAGATGGAATAATAGACACAAGGAGAGTCTCCACAATCCTAGTCCTCACTTGCAGTGCACTGGTTCAGCTTACTGCCACTAAACTGACACCTGAACACCTTGCACAGTGAGAAAGGATTTTGGCAGGCAAGTCTGAGAATACAGCCGCAAACTTGCTAGGTTCACAGAGTAGCAAAAGAACCCCAGCAGGTTAAACGACTGACTCCAGTCTTACTGCTAGGTCTGGATTGGCAGAGTGTAATACCAAATCCCAAGGCCTATTTGCAGTAAGCAACAAACAAATACAAAGTTTACACAGTACTAGCTAGCTTTCAGGAACTGACTAACCAACAAATATTCAGCAGCATCTGCCTAACCTGAGAAGAGGGTTTATATAGCAGGTGCTGTCCACGCCCCACTCAGACCTCACAGACTGTGAGCACAAAAACCAGCACCGGATCCCCTGCCGTGCACAGAGCCTGTAACCACTGCACAGCAAAAGACCCGAACCGGAGTATCAGCTACGCTCAGGTTACTCCGCTAGCACTTGTCTTCCGGTTGCCATGACGACGTGGCAGCACAGAGCAGGAGACCCTAACAGTACCCCCCCTCTGACGAGGGGTCAAAGAACCCCTACCACCGGGTTTATCGGGGAACTGCGAGAAGAAAGAGCGTAACAGTCTGGGGGCATGAAGATCACAACTGCGCACCCACGACTGCTCCTCCGGGCCATACCCCTTCCAGTGCACCAAAAATGACAGCCGACCCCGAATCATCTTGGAGTCAAGAATCCTTTCAACAACAAACTCCCTCTGGCCACGTATCAGAAGAGGGGAAGGTCTTCCACTGGAAGAAGGATTACTAATCGCCCGTTTTAAAAGGGAACAATGAAATGTTTTATTGATACCCAAAGAACGGGGTAGATCTAACTGAAATGCCACCGGATTGATAACCCTAGTGATCTTATAAGGACCGATGAACCGGGGACCTAACTTATGAGATGGCTGTCTCAACTTCAAATTCTTGGTAGACAACCAGACGAAGTCTCCTAATTTGTAGCTGCAGGGTCTTTTCCGCTTATCAAAAACCCTTTTGGTCACTAATGACACAGACACAAGGGCTTTCTTCACTTTCCTCCAAATACCTCTAAGGAACGAAACCACAGAGGAACCACCAGGCTTGGAGTCCAGGGGGTCAAAAGAATTGGCCTTAGGATGATGCCCATACACACAAAGGAAGGGAGAGATCCCTGTAGCAGAGTGAGCCGCGTTGTTATAGGCAAACTCCGCCATGGACAGATGAGCAACCCAGTCAGTCTGACACTTGGAGACATAACACCTGAGGAACTGCTCCAAGGACTGGTTCACCCTTTCAGTCTTCCCATTAGACTGCGGATGGTAGCCTGACGACAAGCTGACAGAAATCTGGAGATCGGAATAAAATGCCCTCCAGAATTTGGCCACAAACTGGGATCCGCGGTCAGAGACCACATCAAGTGGCAACCCGTGGAGGCGCACAACATGCAGCATAAATAATTCAGACAGGCGTCTGGCCGATGGCAGCCCAACCAATGGAACGAAGCGCGCCATCTTCGAAAACCTGTCAACGACAACCCAGATGGCTGTCATCCCCGAGGATTTGGGCAAGTCCACCACAAAATCCATTGAAATGTGGGTCCATGGCTTAGATGGAATAGAGAGTGGATGTAATGGGCCAACAGGAACCCCTCTAGGAGTCTTATTTCGTGCACAGATGTCACATGCCCGAACCCACTGATCCACATCCCTAGCCACCGAGGGCCACCACACCGCCCTAGACAGCAACTCCCGAGTTCTGGCAATACCCGGGTGACCTGCCGACTTCTTGGCATGGAATTCCAGGAACACTCGCTGTCTTAACCTAGGAGGCACAAACAAAAGACCTACCGGAAGGTCTGGAGGAGCCTGCTCCTGTGCTCTAAGGACTAATGACAAGAGGTCCTGGGTAATGCCCACTTTAATACATGATGGGGACACAATGGGCAATGGCTCCTCGGTGGTCTCCTGGATTGGAGCAAAACTCTGCGAGAGCGCATCAGCCTTGATGTTTTTTGACCCAGGGCGATATGTTATCAAAAAATTAAAGCGAGCAAAAAACAAAGCCCATCGTGCCTGCCTGGCATTGAGGCGCTTCGCTGACTCTAAATATGCCAAATTCTTATGGTCGGTGAGAATTGAGACCACAAACTTAGCCCCCTCAAGCCAGTGTCTCCACTCCTCGAGTGCATCCTTAATAGCCAACAATTCCCGGTTACCCACATCATAATTCATCTCGGCAGATGAAAATTTACGGGAAAAGTAAGCACAGGGATGAAGGCGATTATCAGACACCCCCATCTGAGAGAGCACTGCCCCAATACCCATCTCAGAGGCATCCACCTCCACCACAAAAGGACGCTCTGGATCTGGGTGTCGCAGCACCTTGGCCGAGACAAATGCCCTTTTGAGACGGGCAAAAGCCGCTTTGGCCTCACAAGACCAGTGAGCAACATCCGCCCCTTTCTTAGTGAGTGCCACCAAGGGCGCCACTATAGACGAAAATCCAGCGATAAATCGTCTATAAAAATTTGCAAAGCCCAGAAAACGCTGAAGCGCCTTCAAACTAGTTGGCTGCACCCAATCCAGGACTGCCTGTACCTTGGAACCCTCCATTTGGAGACCTTCTGGGGAGATAATATATCCTAGAAATGCGATTTGCTGAACTTCAAATTCGCACTTCTCTAGCTTCGCCCCAAGCCGGTGGTCTCTGAGTTTCTGGAGGACTAAGCGTACATGCTTCCGATGTTCCTCCAGGGAATGGGAGAAGATTAGGATGTCATCTAAGTATACAACTAAGAATCTATCCAAATATTCCCTGAGCACATCGTTCATGAAGTCCTGGAAGACTGCCGGGGCATTACAGAGCCCAAAAGGCATCACCAAATATTCATAATGCCCTGAGTGGGTATTATAGGCAGTCTTCCATTCATCCCCCTCTCTTATTCGGATTAGATTGTACGCACCGCGTAGGTCAATCTTAGAAAAAATGGTGGCAGTACGAAGCTGGTCAAACAAGACCGAAATGAGAGGCAGTGGGTATGAGTTTTTAATCGTGATATGGTTCAATTCCCTGAAGTCGATGCAGGGTCGCAACGAACCATCCTTTTTACCCACGAAGAAGAACCCCGACCCAACTGGAGACTGTGAAGGTCTGATAAATCCCTTAGCCAAGTTCTCCTGAATGTACTCTGCCATAGCCTCAGTCTCAGGACGTGACAGGGAGTACAACCTGCTCTTGGGAAGCTTAGCATTCGGCAACAAATCAATGGCACAGTCGTAGGGGCGATGGGGAGGTAGTACCTCTGCAACTCTTTTGGAGAACACGTCCGCAAAATCTGCATAACATCCTGGCAATCCTGGCAAACTTAGCTGCGAAAGCCTGACTGGAAGGCTCAAGCAACTCCTGAAACAATCAGTACCCCAACTAAGAATCTCCCCAGAGACCCAGTCAAATTGAGGATTGTGGGCCCTTAACCAGGGTAACCCCAACACCAATGGGGCAAAAGTACAGACAGTCACATAAAAGGACAATTTTTCAGAGTGTGTGGCTCCAATAAACAAAGAAATCTGGCTAGTGCAAGAGGTAATTTTACCCTGGGATAATGGTTCCCCGTTTAACCCACAAATCTCAATCTCCGATGCCAAGGGTACTAAGGGAACAGAGTGTTTCAGGGCGAATTGGTGGTCCATAAAAACCCCGTCGGCCCCACTGTCCACAAAGGCCTCAGTCTTGACAGTTTGACCGAGGATCTTCAAGGTCACCGGAATGATAAAAGTCTTCTTGGGAAATTCTGACTTCTGACCTGACAGGATATTTCCCATCACCCTCAGGCCCTGAAGTTTTCTGGCTTTTCTGGGCATGATACTACCACATGACCTTTATTCCCACAGTACAAACATAACCCCTGCTGTCTCCTCCGCGTCTTCTCACGCGAGGAGAGGCGGGTAGCCCCAATCTGCATAGGCTCCTCGGAAAATTCCTCAGAGTCTGAGGTTCCCTTGGGAAAGAAGGAAACCTCGGTCTCCCTTTCAAGCCTGCGCTCTCTCAGTCGTCTATCCACCCGAATGGATAACTGCATGAGCTGATCCAAGCTATCAGGCAAGGGATATTGTACCAGTTGGTCTTTTAACTGGTTAGAAAGACCTCTTCGGTACTGGTGTCTCAGGGCTGGGTCATTCCACTGGGTATCATGGGCCAACCTCCGAAACTCCGTACAATAAACCTCAACTGGCCTTCGCCCTTGCTTAAGGATCGAAATCTGAGCCTCGGCTGAGGCCGTCTTGTCAGGGTCATCATACAACATGCCCAGTGCCGTGAAAAAAGCAACAACACTTTTAAGCGACGGACAGTCAGGCTGCAACCCATATGCCCAGACCTGTGGGTCTCCTTGTAGCAAGGAAATCACTATGCCCACCCGCTGAATCTCCGACCCAGAAGACTGAGGCCTAAGCTGGAAATATAGCTTGCAGCTCTCCTTGAAACAAAAGAACTGCGAGCGATCTCCAGAAAAACGATCTGGGAGATTTACTTTCGGCTCCTTAACCCCTGAAGGTACTGCTGCTGCGGGAGCTCCGCCAGCGGCCTGCGAGGTGTGCATTTTAATGGACAAATCATTAAATTGTCGAGTCAGGACCTGCACCTGATCGACCACCTGTTGCAAAGTATTTTGAGGGGTATGCTCCATATTCCCACAAAATTTCAACAGGAGTATTAGGCTGCTGATTATGTTATGCACACCAGTGCCAGCAGGAATGTACTGGTGTCTGAACGGTGAGGGATGCAAAACAAATGAACTCACAGACAGACTGGGGAATATGACATTACATACACAGAAGGTGATAGGGTAACAAAATAAACACAAAGTGAACAGAGAAGCCCAAAGGCTAAGAAACTGGGTGTCTCCCTAGTATTAGGAATGCTCAGATGGAAAGAAGCGAGATGTAGTGATTTAATACGTAGAGACCCCGAAATGCTGTTGCTAAGGGCAACAGCAAAACCCTAAAGGGTTACCAACGGGTGTGGCAGTAAACTCCTTGGTCAGAGATGGAATAATAGACACAAGGAGAGTCTCCACAATCCTAGTCCTCACTTGCAGTGCACTGGTTCAGCTTACTGCCACTAAACTGACACCTGAACACCTTGCACAGTGAGAAAGGATTTTGGCAGGCAAGTCTGAGAATACAGCCGCAAACTTGCTAGGTTCACAGAGTAGCAAAAGAACCCCAGCAGGTTAAACGACTGACTCCAGTCTTACTGCTAGGTCTGGATTGGCAGAGTGTAATACCAAATCCCAAGGCCTATTTGCAGTAAGCAACAAACAAATACAAAGTTTACACAGTACTAGCTAGCTTTCAGGAACTGACTAACCAACAAAGATTCAGCAGCATCTGCCTAACCTGAGAAGAGGGTTTATATAGCTGGTGCTGTCCATGCCCCACTCAGACCTCACAGACTGTGAGCACAAAAACCAGCACCGGATCCCCTGCCGTGCACAGAGCCTGTAACCACTGCACAGCAAAAGACCCGAACCGGAGTATCAGCTACGCTCATGTTACTCCGCTAGCACTTGTCTCCCGGTTGCCATGACGACGTGGCAGCACAGAGCAGGAGACCCTAACAGTACCCCCCTTCTGACGAGGGGTCAAAGAACCCCTACCACCGGGTTTATCGGGGAACTGCGAGAAGAAAGAGCGTAACAGTCTGGGGGCATGAAGATCACAACTGCGCACCCACGACCGCTCCTCCGGGCCATACCCCTTCCAGTGCACCAAAAATGACAGCCGACCCCGAACCATCTTGGAGTCAAGAATCCTTTCAACAACAAACTCCCTCTGGCCACGTATCAGAAGAGGGGAAGGTCTTCCACTGGAAGAAGGATTACTAATCGCCCGTTTTAAAAGGGAACAATAAAATGTTTTATTGATACCCAAAGAACGGGGTAGATTTAACTGAAATGCCACCGGATTGATAACCCTAGTGATCTTATAAGGACCGATGAACCGGGGACCTAACTTATGAGATGGCTGTCTCAACTTCAAATTCTTGGTAGACAACCAGACGAAGTCTCCTAATTTGTAGCTGCAGGGTCTTTTCCGCTTATCAAAAACCCTTTTGGTCACTAATGACACAGACACAAGGGCTTTCTTCACTTTCCTCCAAATACCTCTAAGGACCGAAACCACAGAGGAACCACCAGGCTTGGAGTCCAGGGGGTCAAAAGAATTGGCCTTAGGATGATGCCCGTACACACAAAGGAAGGGAGAGATCCCTGTAGCAGAGTGAGCCGCGTTGTTATAGGCAAACTCCGCCATGGACAGATGAGCAACCCAGTCAGTCTGACACTTGGAGACATAACACCTGAGGAACTGCTCCAAGGACTGGTTCACCCTTTCAGTCTGCCCATTAGACTGCGGATGGTAGCCTGACGACAAGCTGACAGAAATCTGGAGATCAGAACAAAATGCCCTCCAGAATTTGGCCACAAACTGGGATCCGCGGTCAGAGACCACATCAAGTGGCAACCCGTGGAGGCGCACAACATGCAGCATAAATAATTCAGACAGGCGTCTGGCCGATGGCAGCCCAACCAATGGAACGAAGTGCGCCATCTTCGAAAACCTGTCAACGACAACCCAGATGGCTGTCATCCCCGAGGATTTGGGCAAGTCCACCACAAAATCCATTGAAATGTGGGTCCATGGCTTAGATGGAATAGAGAGTGGATGTAATGGGCCAACAGGAACCCCTCTAGGAGTCTTATTTCGGGCACAGATGTCACATGCCCGAACCCACTGATCCACATCCCTAGCCACCGAGGGCCACCACACCGCCCTAGATAGCAACTCCCGAGTTCTGGCAATACCCGGGTGACCTGCCGACTTCTTGGCATGGAATTCCAGGAACACTCGCTGTCTTAACCTAGGAGGCACAAACAAAAGACCTACCAGAAGGTCTGGAGGAGCCTGCTCCTGTGCTCTAAGGACTAATGACAAGAGGTCCTGGGTAATGCCCACTTTAATACATGATGGGGACACAATGGGCAATGGCTCCTCAGTGGTCTCCTGGATTGGAGCAAAACTCCGCAAGAGCGCATCAGCCTTGATGTTTTTTGACCCAGGGCGATATGTTATCAAAAAATTAAAGCGAGCAAAAAACAAAGCCCATCGTGCCTGCCTGGCATTGAGGCGCTTCGCTGACTCTAAATATGCCAAATTCTTATGGTCGGTGAGAATTGAGACCACAAACTTAGCCCCCTCAAGCCAGTGTCTCCACTCCTCGAGTGCATCCTTAATAGCCAACAATTCCCGGTTACCCACATCATAATTCATCTCGGCAGATGAAAATTTACGGGAAAAGTAAGCACAGGGATGAAGGCGATTATCAGACACCCCCATCTGAGAGAGCACTGCCCCAATACCCATCTCAGAGGCATCCACCTCCACCACAAAAGGACGCTCTGGATCTGGGTGTCGCAGCACCTTGGCCGAGACAAATGCCCTTTTGAGACGGGCAAAAGCCGCTTTGGCCTCACAAGACCAGTGAGCAACATCCGCCCCTTTCTTAGTGAGTGCCACCAAGGGCGCCACTATAGACGAAAATCCAGCGATAAATCGTCTATAAAAATTCGCAAAGCCCAGAAAACGCTGAAGCGCCTTCAAACTAGTTGGCTGCACCCAATCCAAGACTGCCTGTACCTTGGAACCCTCCATTTGGAGACCTTCTGGGGAGATAATATATCCTAGAAATGCGATTTGCTGAACTTCAAATTCGCACTTCTCTAGCTTCGCCCCAAGCCGGTGGTCTCTGAGTTTCTGGAGGACTAAGCGTACATGCTTCCGATGTTCCTCCAGGGAATGGGAGAAGATTAGGATGTCATCTAAGTATACAACTAAGAATCTATCCAAATATTCCCTGAGCACATCGTTCATGAAGTCCTGGAAGACTGCCGGGGCATTACAGAGCCCAAAAGGCATCACCAAATATTCATAATGCCCTGAGTGGGTATTAAAGGCAGTCTTCCATTCATCCCCCTCTCTTATTCGGATTAGATTGTACGCACCGCGTAGGTCAATCTTAGAAAAAATGGTGGCAGTACGAAGCTGGTCAAACAAGACCGAAATGAGAGGCAGTGGGTATGAGTTTTTAATCGTGATACGGTTCAATTCCCTGAAGTCGATGCAGGGTCGCAACGAACCGTCCTTTTTACCCACGAAGAAGAACCCCGACCCAACTGGAGACTGTGAAGGTCTGATAAATCCCTTAGCCAAGTTCTCCTGAATGTACTCTGCCATAGCCTGAGTCTCAGGACGTGACAGGGAGTACAACCTGCTCTTGGGAAGCTTAGCATTCGGCAACAAATCAATGGCACAGTCATAGGGGCGATGGGGAGGTAGTACCTCTGCAACTCTTTTGGAGAACACGTCCGCAAAATCTGCATAACATCCTGGCAATCCTGGCAAACTTAGCTGCGAAAGCCTGACTGGAAGGCTCAAGCAACTCCTGAAACAATCAGTACCCCAACTAAGAATCTCCCCAGAGACCCAGTCAAATTGAGGATTGTGGGCCCTTAACCAGGGTAACCCCAACACCGATGGGGCAAAAGTACAGACAGTCACATAAAAGGACAATTTTTCAGAGTGTGTGGCTCCAATAAACAAAGAAATCTGGCTAGTGCAAGAGGTAATTTTACCCTGGGATAATGGTTCCCCGTTTAACCCACAAATCTCAATCTCCGATGCCAAGGGTACTAAGGGAACAGAGTGTTTCAGGGCGAATTGGTGGTCCATAAAAACCCCGTCGGCCCCACTGTCCACAAAGGCCTCAGTCTTGACAGTTTGACCGAGGATCTTCAAGGTCACCGGAATGATAAAAGTCTTCTTGGGAAATTCTGACTTCTGACCTGACAGGATATTTCCCATCACCCTCAGGCCCTGAAGTTTTCTGGCTTTTCTGGGCATGATACTACCACATGACCTTTATTCCCACAGTACAAACATAACCCCTGCTGTCTCCTCCGCGTCTTCTCATGCGAGGAGAGGCGGGTAGCCCCAATCTGCATAGGCTCCTCGGAAAATTCCTCAGAGTCTGAGTTTCCCTTGGGAAAGAAGGAAACCTCGGTCTCCCTTTCAAGCCTGCGCTCTCTCAGCCGTCTATCCACCCGAATGGATAACTGCATGAGCTGATCCAAGCTATCAGGCAAGGGATATTGTACCAGTTGGTCTTTTAACTGGTTAGAAAGACCTCTTCAGTACTGGTGTCTCAGGGCTGGGTCATTCCACTGGGTATCATGGGCCAACCTCCGAAACTCCGTACAATAAACCTCAACTGGCCTTTGCCCTTGCTTAAGGATCGAAATCTGAGCCTCGGCTGAGGCCGTCTTGTCAGGGTCATCATACAACATGCCCAGTGCCGTGAAAAACACTTTTAAGTGATGGACAGTCAGGCTGCAACCCATATGCCCAGACCTGTGGGTCTCCTTGTAGCAAGGAAATCACTATGCCCACCCGCTGAATCTCCGACCCAGAAGACTGAGGCCTAAGCTGGAAATATAGCTTGCAGCTCTCCTTGAAACAAAAGAACTGCGAGCGATCTCCAGAAAAACGATCCGGGAGATTTACTTTCGGCTCCTTAACCCCTGAAGGTACTGCTGCTGCGGGAGCTCCGCCAGCGGCCTGCGAGGTATGCATTTTAATGGACAAATCATTAAATTGTCGAGTCAGGACCTGCACCTGATCGACCACCTGTTGCAAAGTATTTTGAGGGGTATGCTCCATATTCCCACAAAATTTCAACAGGAGTATTAGGCTGCTGAATATGTTATGCACACCAGTGCCAGCAGGAATGTACTGGTGTCTGAACGGTGAGGGATGCAAAACAAATGAACTCACAGACAGACTGGGGAATATGACATTACATACACAGAAGGTGATAGGGTAACAAAATAAACACAAAGTGAACAGAGAAGCCCAAAGCCTAAGAAACTGGGTGTCTCCCTAGTATTAGGAATGCTCAGATGGAAAGAAGCGAGATGTAGTGATTTAATACGTAGAGAACCCGAAATGCTGTTGCTAAGGGCAACAGCAAAACCCTAAAGGGTTACCAACGGGTGTGGCAGTAAACTCCTTGGTCAGAGATGGAATAATAGACACAAGGAGAGTCTCCACAATCCTAGTCCTCACTTGCAGTGCACTGGTTCAGCTTACTGCCACTAAACTGACACCTGAACACCTTGCACAGTGAGAAAGGATTTTGGCAGGCAAGTCTGAGAATACAGCCGCAAACTTGCTAGGTTCACAGAGTAGCAAAAGAACCCCAGCAGGTTAAACGACTGACTCCAGTCTTACTGCTAGGTCTGGATTGGCAGAGTGTAATACCAAATCCCAAGGCCTATTTGCAGTAAGCAACAAACAAATACAAAGTTTACACAGTACTAGCTAGCTTTCAGGAACTGACTAACCAACAAAGATTCAGCAGCATCTGCCTAACCTGAGAAGAGGGTTTATATAGCAGGTGTTGTCCACGCCCCACTCAGACCTCACAGACTGTGAGCACAAAAACCAGCACCGGATCCCCTGCCGTGCACAGAGCCTGTAACCACTGCACAGCAAAAGACCCGAACCGGAGTATCAGCTACGCTCAGGTTACTCCGCTAGCACTTGTCTCCCGGTTGCCATGACGACGTGGCAGCACAGAGCAGGAGACCCTAACAATTATGCACTGTCCTCCTACTACTGCGCACAACAACTAAAATGCACCAAAGGTATGGATGGATAGTATACTTGACGACACAGAGGTAGGTAGAGCAGTGGACTACTGTACCGTACTGCTATATATTATATGCTGGTGGTCAGCAAAATTATGCACTGTCCTCCTACTACTGCGTACAACAACTAAAATGCACCACAGGTATGGATGGATAGTATACTTGACGACACAGAGGTAGGTACAGCAGTGGTCTACTGTACTGTACTGCTATATATTATATACTGGTGGTCAGCAAAATTATGCACTGTTCTCCTACTACTGCGCACAACAACTAAAATGCACCACAGGTATGGATGGATAGTATACTTGACGACACAGAGGTAGGTAGAGCAGTGGACTACTGTACCGTACTGCTATATATTATATACTGGTGGTCAGCAAATTATGCACTGTCCTCCTACTACTGCGCACAACAACTAAAATGCACCACAGGTATGGATGGATAGTATACTTGACGACACAGAGGTAGGTAGAGCAGTGGACTACTGTACCGTACTGCTATATATTATATACTGGTGGTCAGCAAAATTCTGCACTGTCCTCCTACTACTGCGCACAACAACTAAAATGCACCACAGGTATGGATAGATAGTATACTTGACGACACAGAGGTAGGTAGAGCAGTGGACTACTGTACCGTACTGATATAATACTGGTGGTCACTGGTCAGCAAAATTCTGCACTGTCCTCCTACTATATATACTACAATGCAGCACAGATATGGAGCGTTTTTCAGGCAGAGAACGTATAATACTGGTGGTCACTGGTCAGCAAAACTCTGCACTGTCCTCCTACTATATAATACTGGTGGTCCCCAGTCCCCACAATAAAGCACACTGAGCACAGATATTTGCAGCACACTGAGCACAGATATGGAGCATTTTTCGGGCAGAGAACGTAGATATTTTCAGCACACTGAGCATAGATATTTGCAAGCACACTGAGCACAGATATTTGCAGCACACTGAGCACAGATATTTGCAGCATACTGAACACAACTGAGAGAACGCTGCACACATCCTCTCCCTATCATCTCCAATGCACGAGTGAAAATGGCGGCGACGCGCTGCTCCTTATATAGAATACGAATCTCGCGAGAATCCGACAGCGGGATGAGGACGTTCGGGCGCGCTCAGGTTAACCAAGCAAGCCGGGAGGATCCGAGTCTGCCTCGAACCCGTGTAAAATGGGTGAAGTTCGGGGGGGTTCGGATTCCGAGGAACCAAACCTGCTCATCTCTACTTAAAACTGATGGAACCAGCTGCAGCTGGCTGAGGTGGACAGTCAGGTCGGTTGCAGAGAGTTGCCTGAGGTAACAGATGGAGTGAAAGTCTGTACTAGTGACGTGCCACTGGTGGCAGCTGTGTGTGAAGTGTGGAAGGGGATGGATGGAGCAGCTCAGAAGCAGATGCAGCATAAAACTCCCCCCAGACAGAGAGCCTCCTCAGGTTCATGTACACTGACAGCAGCACAGCTGATTGCTTGTAGGAGGGTGCAGGAGACTCGGTAAGTGGACAGATTACAGCCGTATAGTGTCGGGCAGGAGAATCCCTGAAGGCAACAGACTGAGGTAAATTAAAAACCCATTTACCCCAATCACCAGTTTTTAATATTCTTTGGCTGCTAGTGACCTGCATCAGGAAGCATTATCTCACTGCCTAAGCATCACTGAGGGTATCAATCTATCTCTGTTCTTGGCCCTGTTAGACTATGAAGCATTATGTGGTGGAGACAGAGCATAATAGCCAATGCACTAAGCTGGATAGTAAGGGAGATATTTTACCTCAGGTTATTTAGACAGCTAATACACCCACACGCTAGCATGAACTTCTTTCTGTACTTATTTGCTGCAGCTTTCACCTCCCATGCAGAGCAAGAGGAATTAGTACCTCACAGGGACTAACTGAGAGTAAGGCCAAGCAAATATAGTATTCTAGAAAACCACCTGCAAACGTACTAGCCCATCACCTAGATCCAGAAGAAAATGAAAGGGGGGGCACCATGATAGGGGAACGGTAATAGTTATATTTACATGCACCTAAGGCACGCGTGCTTCCAGATAAGGGGTGTGGTATCACGGGGGGCGTGGCCTCACAGAATATGCCATCAGGTAATGATTGGTTGTAGGAGCACATCCTGGTTTACTGCCAATGTTTCACCCTGATGAAAAGGTTGATTGGGCCTTCAAATGTTGGTCACCTGTTCCATTAGTTATGGGAGCCTGGAAGGCACCCCAGCACAATATAATTATTATAGTTTTTATTTGGTGGTGGCAGGTGCAGCATACCTTGTTTTGGGCACTGTACTGAGACTCAGACTGCAGGACACGAACTGCCCATCCTTGATTAGCAGAAGCAGCCAGCTGGATCTCCAACAAGCAGCATAAGACTTCTGCAGGACAGCCCTGTCACAATCACATGGGCCGCCTTCTCAAAGCTGAGCTGAGTTTGACTGCACCTAGCATGGTGGTAAAGGAAGTGGAAGAGGAAGTGCTGGGAAACTGTGCGGTGAAGTGAGGGCTAATGAAGCTTTCTGCGCCGTCATAAGTAACAGTCTTACTGGATGCTGGCATTTGAACCCCGCGCCTGGGCTGAACTCTGGCTGGCTGGCAGTGGGGGAGGTAGGTTGCAGTGTGAATATGTAAAGTTCGGTTACCCAAGATACTCAGGCGCCTTAAGTATGGGATGCTCCAACAAGCAGCGGCCTCAAAAACGGGGAAGTCACCCCCACAGAGGTAAACAAAAAACAAATATAGAGGCTGCGCTATTCCAAAGATGTATCAACAATAATATAAATGTATCAATAATACTTTTTAATATTAAAATATCTAAAATAGCATGGTGAATACACCATAGACATGCAACATGAATTGCAATGAAAAATTTAAAAAAAAACATGCAATTTTAAACTGTATGTATTAGTTAGGTTACCCAAGTGGACAAGAATTGGAAATATTGAAGAGTGGAAAGTCCGTTCCTATATGGTCCCCCAAAAAGAGTAAATAAATGGAGTGCAAATAAATGGAGTAAGGAAGTGATTATGTTATGGGGGCCTATGGACATGGCGGATGGTAGGTGTGATTTTTTAATAAAATATTTAAAATAAGATTTTACTCACCGGTAAATCTATTTCTCGTAGTCCGTAGTGGATGCTGGGGACTCCGTAAGGACCATGGGGAATAGACGGGCTCCGCAGGAGACTGGGCACTCTAAAGAAAGATTTAGTACTACCTGGTGTGCACTGGCTCCTCCCTCTATGCCCCTCCTCCAGACCTCAGTTAAGGAAACTGTGCCCGGAAGAGCTGACATTACAAGGAACGGATTTTGGAATACAGGGTAAAACTCATACTAGCCATACCAATCACACGTATAACTCGTGATAAACTTACCCAGTTAACAGTATGAACAACAAACAAGCATCACTCAACTGATGCCACATAACATAACCCTTTAGTAAGCAATAACTATATACACATATTGCAGAAAGTCCGCACTTGGGACGGGCGCCCAGCATCCACTACGGACTACGAGAAATAGATTTACCGGTGAGTAAAATCTTATTTTCTTTAACGTCCTAGTGGATGCTGGGGACTCCGTAAGGACCATGGGGATTATACCAAAGCTCCCAAACGGGCGGGAGAGTGCAGATGACTCTGCAGCACCGAATGGGCAAACTCAAGGTCCTCCTCAGCCAGGCTATCAAACTTGTAGAACTTTGCAAATGTGTTTGAACCCGACCAAGTAGCAGCTCGGCAAAGCTGTAATGCCGAGACCCCTCGGGCAGCCGCCCAAGAATAGCCCACCTTTCTTGTGGAATGGGCTTTCACTGATTTTGGATGCGGCAATCCAGCCGCAGAATGAGCCTGCTGAATCGTGCCACAGATCCAGCGAGCAATAGTTTGCTTTGAAGCAGGAGCACCCAGCTTGTTGGATGCATACAGGACAAACAGCGAGTCAGTCTTCCTGACTCCAGCCGTTCTGGTCACATAAATCTTCAAAGCCCGGACTACGTCAAGCAACTTGGAATCCTCCAAGTCACAAGTAGCCGCAGGCACCACAATAGGTTGGTTCAAATGAAAGGATGACACCACCTTTGGCAGAAATTGCGGACGAGTCCGCAATTCTGCCCTATCCATATGGAAAACCAGATAGGGGCTTTTACATGACAAAGCCGCCAATTCTGACACACGCCTAGCCGAAGCTAAGGCCAACAGCATGACCACTTTCCACGTGAGATACTTTAGCTCCACGGTCTTAAGTGGCTCACACCAGTGGGATTTCAGGAAACTCAACACCACATTAAGATCCCAAGGTGCCACTGGTGGCACAAAAGGGGGCTGCATATGCAGCACTCCCTTAACAAACGTCTGAACCTCAGGCAGTGAAGCCAGTTCTTTTTGGAAGAAAATGGATAGGGCCGAAATCTGGTCCTTTATGGACCCTAATTTTAGGCCCATAGTCACTCCTGACTGTAGGAAGTGCAGGAATCGACCCAGCTGGAATTCCTCTGTAGGGGCCTTCCTGGCCTCACACCAAGCAACATATTTTCGCCATATACGGTGATAATGCTTTGCTGTCACGTCCTTCCTAGCCTTTATCAGCGTAGGAATAACTTCATCCTTTTTAAGCTAGGATCCGGCGTT
>NW_026969668.1:0-31980 GCF_028390025.1 Pseudophryne corroboree
CGCAAGACCTTGCGGTGGTAGAAGAACAGAGTTTCAGTGATCTTGCCTTGCATCAGCTTTCCTTTGCACTGCTACACTAGATCGGCCAGGAGCTCCTGTGAGGCACAAACAGTTACTGAATAAGGCCCAGTATGGAGTCTCATGGTGTCTTACAGCAAGGAAGATGTCTGGCTTGCCAGGCTGAGGCATGCTGTGGGCACAAAGGTTAGCATTGCTTCCTCCCACAGTCCTACTTATAGTATGAAATGAGTTTCGACTGTAGAGTGGGAAGCTCCACTAGGGCAGGGGATCAATAACAAAAAAATTAACTGCACAGTCGTGCAGTCTGGGACTGCTGTGGGGGCTGATTAAACAACTAAGGGGCTGCTTTATTTAAAAAAATTATGAATAAAATAAACAAGACACACACGTATGCTCACATGCATGTAACTGGGACACAAAGGAATGCTCACATACGTGTAACTGGGAGCTGTGAAAAACAAAAATAAGGCATCTGCCACAAAATATGTAAATAAAAATGCAATAAAAAAAATGGTAAAAAAGAAACCCATGAGATTTTTACAAAATAAGTTTCCAGACTCTGTAGAGCGGAAAATATCCACTCTTGATCCTGTAGTATACACCAGTTTATTTGCATCCCAGCATTAAATCCGAGATTGTCTTAATCCCTGAACATGGAGAAGAGGGTACAAATTTGGAGGCTTTGACCCCTAGTTTTTCAGTTTGTCCAGTAATGTGGTAATTAATAATGATATATTTGCATGGTTGAAGTCCTTTCTGTTTCACACCAATATAGGAGTGAAGGTGAAAGCCTGTGTGTTGTTCCTGATTGTGTGTGCCTCTTTAATTTTTAATCACCTTCTTGTCACTGTCCTATTCCTCTTGACTCCAGGGCCGTTTCTAGTCAATTTGGCTCCCAGTGCGAGATTAAAAATGCCCCCCCCCCCCCCCATTCACATAAGAAAAAATGCGCCCCCCCCCATAGATATAAAGAGTAAAAGTATGTTCCCAGCAAGGGGGCGTGACCTCGTTAAAATGGGCGTGGCTTTGTTAAGGTGGGTGTGGCCTCATTTGATCTCATCATCACGGCCACCACACGATAAAAAAAAAAAAGTCCTCATTTTACACATTACAGCAGGCACGCGACCCCATTTTACACAGCACGGCAGGCAAGTATCCCCATTTTACACAGCACGGTAGGCAAGTATCCTCATTTTACACATTGCGGTAGGCAAGTGTCCCCATTTTACACATTGCGGCAGGCACGTGCCCCCATTTTACAGAGTACGGCAGGCAAGTGTCCCCATTTTACACATTACGGCAGACAGGTGTCCCCATTTTACACATTACGGCCTACAGGTGTCCCCATTTTACACATTCCGGCAGACAGGTGTCCCCATTTTACACATTCCGTCAGAAAAGTGTACCTATTTTACACATTCCGGCAGGCAAGTGTCCCCATTTTACACATTGCGGCAGGCACATGCCCCCATTTTACACATTGCGGCAGGAAAGTGTCCCCATTTTACACAGTACGGCAGGCAAGTGTTCACATTTTACACATTGCGGCAGGAAAGTGTCCCCATTTTACACATTGCGGCAGGAAAGTGTCCCCAATTTACATATTACAGCAGGCAAGTGTCCCCATTTTACACATTGCGGCAGGAAAGTGTCCCCATTTTACACATTGCGGCAGGAAAGTGTCCCCATTTTACACATTGCGGCAGGCATGTGCCCCTATTTTACACAGCATGGCAGGCAAGTGTCCCCATTTTACACATTGCAGCAGGCATGTGCCCCCATTTTACACATTGCGGCAGGAAAGTGTCCCCATTTTACACATTGTGGCAGGCAAGTGCCCCCATTTTACACAGTACGCCAGGCAAGTGTTCACATTTTACACATTGCGGCAGGAAAGTGTCCCCATTTTACACATTGCGGCAGGAAAGTGTCCCCATTTTACACATTGCGGCAGGAAAGTGTCCACATTTTACACATTACAGCAGGCAAGTGTCCCCATTTTACACATTGCGGTAGGAAAGTGTCCCCATTTTACACATTGCGGCAGGAAAGTGTCCCCATTTTACACATTGCGGCAGGCACGTGCCCCCATTTTACACAGCATGGCAGGCAAGTGTCCCCATTTTACACATTGCAGCAGTCACGTGCCCCCATTTTACACATTCCGGCAGGCAAGTGTCCCCTTTTTACACATTACGGCAGACAGGTGTCCCCATTTTACACATTCCGGCAGACAGGTGTCCCCATTTTACACATTCCGGCAGACAGGTGTCCCCATTTTACACATTCCGGCAGATAGGTGTCCCTATTTTACACATTCCGGCAGGCAAGTGTCCCCATTTTACACATTGCGGCAGGAAAGTGTCCCCATTTTACACATTGCAGCAGGCACGTGCCTCCATTTTACAGAGTACGGCAGGCAAGTGTTCACATTTTACACATTGCGGCAGGAAAGTGTCCCCATTTTACACATTGCGGCAGGAAAATGTCCCCATTTTACACATTGTGGCAGGCACGTGCCCCCATTGTACACAGTACGGCAGGCAAGTGTTCACATTTTACACATTGCGGCAGGAAAGTGTCCCCATTTTACACATTGCGGCAGGAAAGTGTCCCCATTTTACGCATTGCGGCAGGAAAGTGTCCCCATTTTACACATTGCGGCAGGAAAGTGTCCCCATTTTACACATTGCGGCAGGCACGTGCCCCCATTTTACACAGTACGGCAGGCAAGTGTTCACATTTTACACATTGCGGCAGGAAAGTGTCCCCGATTTACACATTACAGCAGGCAAGTGTCCCCATTTTACACATTGCGGCAGGAAAGTGTCCCCATTTTACACATTGCGGCAGGAAAGTGTCCCCATTTTACACATTGCGGCAGGCACGTGCCCCCATTTTACACAGCATGGCAGGCAAGTGTCCCCATTTTACACATTGCAGCAGGCACGTGCCCCCATTTTACACATTGCTGCAGGAAAGTGTCCCCATTTTACACATTGTGGCAGGCACGTGCCCCCATTTTACACAGTACGCCAGGCAAGTGTTCACATTTTACACATTGCGGCAGGAAAGTGTCCCCATTTTACACATTACAGTAGGCAAGTATCCCCATTTTACACATTGCGGAAGGAAAGTGTCCCCATTTTACACATTGCGGCAGGAAAGTGTCCCCATTTTACACATTGCGTCAGGCACGTGCCCCCATTTTACACAGCATGGCAGGCAAGTGTCCCCATTTTACACATTCCGGCAGGCAAGTGTCCCCATTTTACACATTACGGCAGACAGTTGTCCCCATTTTACACATTACGGCAGACAGGTGTCCCCATTTTACACATTCCGGCAAACAGGTGTCCCCATTTTACACATTCCGTCAGACAAGTGTCCCTATTTTACACATTCCGGCAGGCAAGTGTCCCCATTTTACACATTGCGGCAGGCAAGTGTCCCCATTTTACACATTACGGCAGACAGGTGTCCCCATTTTACACATTACGGCCTACAGGTGTCCCCATTTTACACATTCCGGCAGACAGGTGTCCCCATTTTACGTATTCCGTCAGACAAGTGTCCCTATTTTACACATTCCGGCAGGCAAGTGTCCCCATTTTACACATTGCGGCAGGCACATGCCCCCATTTTACACATTGCGGCAGGAAAGTGTCCCCATTTTACACATTGCAGCAGGCACGTGCCTCCATTTTACAGAGTACGGCAGGCAAGTGTTCACATTTTACACATTGCGGCAGGAAAGTGTCCCCATTTTACACATTGCGGCAGGAAAGTGTCCCCATTTTACACATTGCGGCAGGAAAGTGTCCCCATTTTACACATTTCGGCAGGAAAGTGTCCCCATTTTATACATTGCGGTAGGAAAGTGTCCCCATTTTACACATTGTGGCAGGCACGTGCCCAAATTCTACACAGTACAGCAGGCAAGTGTTCTCATTTTACACATTGCGGCAGGAAAGTGTCCCCATTTTACACATTGCGGCAGGCATGTGCCCCTATTTTACACAGCATGGCTGGCAAGTGTCCCCATTTTACACATTGCAGCAGGCACGTGCCCCCATTTTACACATTGCGGCAGGAAAGTGTCCCCATTTTGCACATTGTGGCTGGCACGTGCCCCCATTTTACACAGTACGCCAGGCAAGTGTTCACATTTTACACATTGCGGCAGGAAAGTGTCCCCATTTTACACATTGCGGCTGGAAAGTGTCCCCATTTTACACATTGCGGCAGGAAAGTGTCCCCATTTTACACATTACAGCAGGCAAGTGTCCCCATTTTACACATTGCGGTAGGAAAGTGTCCCCATTTTACACATTGCGGCAGGAAAGTGTCCCCATTTTACACATTGCGGCAGGCACGTGCCCCCATTTTACACAGCATGGCAGGCAAGTGTCCCCATTTTACACATTGCAGCAGGCACGTGCCCCCATTTTACACATTCCGGCAGGCAAGTGTCCCCATTTTACACATTACGGCAGACAGGTGTCCCCATTTTACACATTCCGGCAGACAGGTGTCCCCATTTTACACATTCCGGCAGACAGGTGTCCCCATTTTACACATTCCGGCAGATAGGTGTCCCTATTTTACATATTTTACACATTCCGGCAGGCAAGTGTCCCCATTTTACACATTGCGGCAGGAAAGTGTCACCATTTTACACATTCCGGCAGACAGGTGTCCCCATTTTACACATTCCGGCAGATAGGTGTCCCTATTTTACATATTTTACACATTCCGGCAGGCAAGTGTCCCCATTTTACACATTGTGGCAGGCACGTGCCCCCATTTTACACAGTACGCCAGGCAAGTGTTCACATTTTACACATTGCGGCAGGAAAGTGTCCACATTTTACACATTGCGGCAGGAAAGTGTCCCCATTTTACACATTACAGTAGGCAAGTATCCCCATTTTACACATTGCGGAAGGAAAGTGTCCCCATTTTACACATTGCGGCAGGAAAGTGTCCCCATTTTACACATTGCAGCAGGCACGTGCCTCCATTTTACAGAGTACGGCAGGCAAGTGTTCACATTTTACACATTGCGGCAGGAAAGTGTCCCCATTTTACACATTGCGGCAGGAAAGTGTCCCCATTTTACACATTGTGGCAGGCACGTGCCCCCATTGTACACAGTACGGCAGGCAAGTGTTGACATTTTACACATTACAGCAGGCAAGTGTCCCCATTTTACACATTGCGGCAGCAAAGTGTCCCCATTTTACACATTGCGGCAGGAAAGTGTCCCCATTTTACACATTGCGGCAGGCACGTGCCCCCATTTTACACAGCATGGCAGGCAAGTGTCCCCATTTTACACATTGCAGCAGGCACGTGCCCCCATTTTACACATTGCGGCAGGAAAGTGTCACCATTTTACACATTGTGGCAGGCACGTGCCCCCATTTTACACAGTACGCCAGGCAAGTGTTCACATTTTACACATTGCGGCAGGAAAGTGTCCACATTTTACACATTGCGGCAGGAAAGTGTCCCCATTTTACACATTACAGTAGGCAAGTATCCCCATTTTACACATTGCGGCAGGAAAGTGTCCCCATTTTACACATTGCGGCAGGCACGTGCCCCCATTTTACACAGCATGGCAGGCAAGTGTCCCCATTTTACACATTGCGGCAGGCAAGTGTCCCCATTTTACACATTACGGCAGACAGTTGTCCCCATTTTACACATTACGGCAGACAGGTGTCCCCATTTTGCACATTCCGGCAAACAGGTGTCCCCATTTTACACATTCCGTCAGACAAGTGTACCTATTTTACACATTCCGGCAGGCAAGTGTCCCCATTTTACACATTGCGGCAGGGAAGTGTCCCCATTTTACACATTACGGCAGACAGGTGTCCCCATTTTACACATTACGGCCTACAGGTGTCCCCATTTTACACATTCCGGCAGACAGGTGTCCCCATTTTACGTATTCCGTCAGACAAGTGTCCCTATTTTACACATTCCGGAAGGCAAGTGTCCCCATTTTACACATTGCGGCAGGCACATGCCCCCATTTTACACATTGCGGCAGGAAAGTGTCCCCATTTTACACATTGCAGCAGGCACGTGCCTCCATTTTACAGAGTACGGCAGGCAAGTGTTCACATTTTACACATTGCGGCAGGAAAGTGTCCCCATTTTACACATTGCGGCAGGAAAGTGTCCCCATTTTACACATTGCGGCAGGAAAGTGTCCCCATTTTACACATTGCGGCAGGAAAGTGTCCCCATTTTACACATTGTGGCAGGCACGTGCCCAAATTCTACACAGTACAGCAGGCAAGTGTTCTCATTTTACACATTGCGGCAGGAAAGTGTCCCCATTTTACACATTGCGGCAGGAAAGTGTCCCCATTTTACACATTGCGGCAGGAAAGTGTCCCCATTTTACACATTGTGGCAGGCACGTGCCCAAATTCTACACAGTACAGCAGGCAAGTGTTCTCATTTTACACATTGCGGCAGGAAAGTGTCCCCATTTTACTCATTGTGGCAGGAAAGTGTCCCCATTTTACACATTGCGGCAGGAAAGTGTCCCCATTTTACACATTGCGGCAGGAAAGTGTCCCCATTTTACACATTACAGCAGGCAAGTGTCCCCATTTTACACATTGCGGTAGGAAAGTGTCCCCATTTTACACATTGCGGCAGGAAAGTGTCCCCATTTTACACATTGCGGCAGGCACGTGCCCCCATTTTACACAGCATGGCAGGCAAGTGTCCCCATTTTACACATTGCAGCAGGCACGTGCCCCCATTTTACACATTCCGGCAGGCAAGTGTCCCCATTTTACACATTACGGCAGACAGGTGTCCCCATTTTACACATTCCGGCAGACAGGTGTCCCCATTTTACACATTCCGGCAGACAGGTGTCCCCATTTTACACATTCCGGCAGATAGGTGTCCCTATTTTACATATTTTACACATTCCGGCAGGCAAGTGTCCCCATTTTACACATTGCGGCAGGAAAGTGTCACCATTTTACACATTGTGGCAGGCACGTGCCCCCATTTTACACAGTACGCCAGGCAAGTGTTCACATTTTACACATTGCGGCAGGAAAGTGTCCACATTTTACACATTGCGGCAGGAAAGTGTCCCCATTTTACACATTACAGTAGGCAAGTATCCCCATTTTACACATTGCGGAAGGAAAGTGTCCCCATTTTACACATTGCGGCAGGAAAGTGTCCCCATTTTACACATTGCAGCAGACACGTGCCTCCATTTTACAGAGTACGGCAGGCAAGTGTTCACATTTTACACATTGCGGCAGGAAAGTGTCCCCATTTTACACATTGCGGCAGGAAAGTGTCCCCATTTTACACATTGTGGCAGGCACGTGCCCCCATTGTACACAGTACGGCAGGCAAGTGTTGACATTTTACACATTACAGCAGGCAAGTGTCCCCATTTTACACATTGCGGCAGCAAAGTGTCCCCATTTTACACATTGCGGCAGGAAAGTGTCCCCATTTTACACATTGCGGCAGGCACGTGCCCCCATTTTACACAGCATGGCAGGCAAGTGTCCCCATTTTACACATTGCAGCAGGCACGTGCCCCCATTTTACACATTGCGGCAGGAAAGTGTCACCATTTTACACATTGTGGCAGGCACGTGCCCCCATTTTACACAGTACGCCAGGCAAGTGTTCACATTTTACACATTGCGGCAGGAAAGTGTCCACATTTTACACATTGCGGCAGGAAAGTGTCCCCATTTTACACATTACAGTAGGCAAGTATCCCCATTTTACACATTGCGGCAGGAAAGTGTCCCCATTTTACACATTGCGGCAGGCACGTGCCCCCATTTTACACAGCATGGCAGGCAAGTGTCCCCATTTTACACATTGCGGCAGGCAAGTGTCCCCATTTTACACATTACGGCAGACAGTTGTCCCCATTTTACACATTACGGCAGACAGGTGTCCCCATTTTACACATTCCGGCAAACAGGTGTCCCCATTTTACACATTCCGTCAGACAAGTGTACCTATTTTACACATTCCGGCAGGCAAGTGTCCCCATTTTACACATTGCGGCAGGCAAGTGTCCCCATTTTACACATTACGGCAGACAGGTGTCCCCATTTTACACATTACGGCCTACAGGTGTCCCCATTTTACACATTCCGGCAGACAGGTGTCCCCATTTTACGTATTCCGTCAGACAAGTGTCCCTATTTTACACATTCCGGAAGGCAAGTGTCCCCATTTTACACATTGCGGCAGGCACATGCCCCCATTTTACACATTGCGGCAGGAAAGTGTCCCCATTTTACACATTGCAGCAGGCACGTGCCTCCATTTTACAGAGTACGGCAGGCAAGTGTTCACATTTTACACATTGCGGCAGGAAAGTGTCCCCATTTTACACATTGCGGCAGGAAAGTGTCCCCATTTTACACATTGCGGCAGGAAAGTGTCCCCATTTTACACATTGCGGCAGGAAAGTGTCCCCATTTTACACATTGTGGCAGGCACGTGCCCAAATTCTACACAGTACAGCAGGCAAGTGTTCTCATTTTACACATTGCGGCAGGAAAGTGTCCCCATTTTACACATTGCGGCAGGAAAGTGTCCCCATTTTACACATTGCGGCAGGAAAGTGTCCCCATTTTACACATTGTGGCAGGCACGTGCCCAAATTCTACACAGTACAGCAGGCAAGTGTCCCCATTTTACACATTGCGGTAGGAAAGTGTCCCCATTTTACACATTGCGGCAGGAAAGTGTCCCCATTTTACACATTGCGGCAGGCACGTGCCCCCATTTTACACAGCATGGCAGGCAAGTGTCCCCATTTTACACATTGCAGCAGGCACGTGCCCCCATTTTACACATTCCGGCAGGCAAGTGTCCCCATTTTACACATTACGGCAGACAGGTGTCCCCATTTTACACATTCCGGCAGACAGGTGTCCCCATTTTACACATTCCGGCAGACAGGTGTCCCCATTTTACACATTACGGCAGATAGGTGTCCCTATTTTACACATTACGGCAGGCAAGTGTCCCCATTTTACACATTGCGGCAGGAAAGTGTCCCCATTTTACACATTGCGGCAGGAAAGTGTCCCCATTTTACACATTGCAGCAGGCACGTGCCTCCATTTTACAGAGTACGGCAGGTAAGTGTTCACATTTTACACATTGCGGCAGGAAGTGTCCCCATTTTACACATTGCGGCAGGAAAGTGTCCCCATTTTACACATTGTGGCAGGCACGTGCCCCCATTGTACACAGTACGGCAGGCAAGTGTTCACATTTTACACATTGCGGCAGGAAAGTGTCCCCATTTTACACATTGCGGCAGGAAAGTGTCCCCATTTTACACATTGCGGCAGGAAAGTGTCCCCATTTTACACATTGCGGCAGGAAAGTGTCCCCATTTAACACATTGCGGCAGGAAAGTGTCCCTATTTTACACATTGCTGCAGGAAAGTGTCCCCATTTTACACATTGCGGCAGGCACGTGCCCCCATTTTACACAGCATGGCAGGCAAGTGTCCCCATTTTACACATTGCAGCAGGCACGTGCCCCCATTTTACACATTGCGGCAGGAAAGTGTCCCCATTTTACACATTGTGGCAGGCACGTGCCCCCATTTTACACAGTACGCCAGGCAAGTGTTCACATTTTACACATTGCGGCAGGAAAGTGTCCACATTTTACACATTGCGGCAGGAAAGTGTCCCCATTTTACACATTACAGTAGGCAAGTATCCCCATTTTACACATTGCGGAAGGAAAGTGTCCCCATTTTACACATTGCGGCAGGAAAGTGTCCCCATTTTACACATTTCGGCAGGCACGTGCTCCCATTTTACACAGCATGGCAGGCAAGTGTCCCCATTTTACTCATTCCGGCAGGCAAGTGTCCCCATTTTACACATTACGGCAGACAGGTGTCCCCATTTTACACATTACGGCAGACAGGTGTCCCCATTTTACACATTCCGGCAAACAGGTGTCCCCATTTTACACATTCCGTCAGACAAGTGTCCCTATTTTACACATTCCGGTCAGGCAAGTGTCCCCATTTTACACATTGCGGCAGGCAAGTGTCCCCATTTTACACATTACGGCAGACAGGTGTCCCCATTTTACACATTACGGCCTACAGGTGTCCCCATTTAACACATTCCGGCAGACAGGTGTCCCTGTTTTACGTATTCCGTCAGACAAGTGTCCCTATTTTACACATTCCGGCAGGCAAGTGTCCCCATTTTACACATTGCGGCAGGCACATGCCCCCATTTTACACATTGCGGCAGGAAAGTGTCCCCATTTTACACATTGCAGCAGGCACGTGCCTCCATTTTACAGAGTACGGTAGGCAAGTGTTCACATTTTACACATTGCGGCAGGAAAGTGTCCCCATTTTACACATTGCGGCAGGAAAGTGTCCCCATTTTACACATTGCGGCAGGAAAGTGTCCCCATTTTACACATTGCGGCAGGAAAGTATCCCCATTTTACACATTGCGGCAGGAAAGTGTCCCCATTTTACACATTGTGGCAGGCACGTGCCCAAATTCTACACAGTACAGCAGGCAAGTGTTCTCATTTTACACATTGCGGCAGGAAAGTGTCCCCATTTTACACATTGCGGCAGGAAAGTGTCCCCATTTTACACATTGCGGCAGGAAAGTGTCCCCATTTTACACATTGTGGCAGGCACGTGCCCCCATTTTACACATTACGGCAGGCAAGTGTCCCCATTTTACACATTACGGCAGACAGGTGTCCCCATTTTACACATTACGGCAGACAGGTGTCCCCATTTTACACATGCCGGCAGACAGGTGTCCCCATTTTACACATTCCGTCAGACAAGTGTCCCTATTTTACACATTGCGGCAGGCAAGTGTCCCCATTTTACACATTGCGGCAGGCACATGCCCCCATTTTACACATTGCGGCAGGAAAGTGTCCCCATTTTACACATTGTGGCAGGCACGTGCCCCCATTTTACACAGTACGCCAGGCAAGTGTTCACATTTTACACATTGCGGCAGGAAAGTGTCCCCATTTTACACATTGCGGCAGGAAAGTGTCCCCATTTTACACATTACAGCAGGCAAGTATCCCCATTTTACACATTGCGGAAGGAAAGTGTCCCCATTTTACACATTGCGGCAGGAAAGTGTCCCCATTTTACACGTTGCGGCAGGCACGTGCCCCCATTTTACACAGCATGGCAGGCAAGTGTCCCCATTTTACACATTCCGGCAGGCAAGTGTCCCCATTTTACACATTACGGCAGACAGGTGTCCCCATTTTACACATTACGGCAGACAGGTGTCCCCATTTTACACATTCCGGCAGACAGGTGTCCCCATTTTACACATTCCGTCAGACAAGTGTCCCTATTTTACACATTCCGGCAGGCAAGTGTCCCCATTTTACACATTGCGGCAGGCAAGTGTCCCCATTTTACACATTACGGCAGACAGGTGTCCCCATTTTACACATTCCTGCAGACAGGTGTCCCCATTTTACACATTCCGTCAGACAAGTGTCCCTATTTTACACATTCCGGCAGGCAAGTGTCCCCATTTTACACATTGCCGCAGGCACATGCATGCACCCATTTTACACATTGCGGCAGGAAAGTGTCCCCATTTTACACATTGCAGCAGGCACGTGCCTCCATTTTACAGAGTACGGCAGGCAAGGGTTCACATTTTACACATTGCGGCAGGAAAGTGTCCCCATTTTACACATTGCGGCAGGAAAGTGTCCCCATTTTACACATTGCGGCAGGAAAGTGTCCCCATTTTACACATTGCGGCAGGAAAGTGTCCCCATTTTACACATTGCGGCAGGAAAGTTTCCCCATTTTACACATTGTGGCAGGCACGTGTCCAAATTCTACACAGTACGGCAGGCAAGTGTTCTCATTTTACACATTGCGGCAGGAAAGTGTCCCCATTTTACACATTGCGGCAGGAAAGTGTCCCCATTTTACACATTGTGGCAGGCACGTGCCCCCATTTTACACATTCCGGCTGGCAAGTGTCCCCATTTTACACATTACGGCAGACAGGTGTCCCCATTTTACACATTACGGCAGACAGGTGTCCCCATTTTACACATTCCGGCAGACAGGTGTCCCCATTTTACACATTCCGTCAGACAAGTGTCCCTATTTTACACATTGCGGCAGGCAAGTGTCCCCATTTTACACATTGCGGCAGGCACATGCCCCCATTTTACACATTGCGGCAGGAAAGTGTCCCCATTTTACACATTGCAGCAGGCACGTGCCTCCATTTTATAGAGTACGGCAGGCAAGTGTTCACATTTTACACAATGCGGCAGGAAAGTGTCCCCATTTTACACATTGCGGCAGGAAAGTGTCCCCATTTTACACATTGCGGCAGGAAAGTGTCCCCATTTTACACATTGCGGCAGGAAAGTGTCCCCATTTTACACATTGTGGCAGGCACATGCCCCCATTCTACACAGTACGGTAGGCAAGTGTTCACATTTTACACATTGCGGCAGGAAAGTGTCCCCATTTTACACATTGTGGCAGGCACGTGCCCCCATTTTACACAGTACGGCAGGCAAGTGTTCACATTTTACACATTGCGGCAGGAAAGTGTCCCCATTTTACACATTGCGGCAGGAAAGTGTCCCCATTTTACACATTGCGGCAGGCACGTGCCCCCATTTTACACAGCATGGCAGGCAAGTGTCCCCATTTTACACATTGCGGCAGGCACGTGCCCCCATTTTACACATTGCGGCAGGAAAGTGTACCCATTTTACACATTGTGGCAGGCACGTGCCCCCATTTTACACAGTACGCCAGGCAAGTGTTCACATTTTACACATTGCGGCAGGAAAGTGTCCCTATTTTACACATTGCAGCAGGAAAGTGTCCCCATTTTACACATTACAGCAGGCAAGTGTCCCCATTTTACACATTGCGGTAGGAAAGTGTCCCCATTTTATACATTGCGGCAGGAAAGTGTCCCCATTTTACACATTGCGGCTGGCACGTGCCCCCATTTTACACAGCATGGCAGGCAAGGTTCCCCATTTTACACATTGCGGCAGGCACGTGCCCCCATTTTAAACATTACGGCAGGCAAGTGTCCCCATTTTACACATTCCGGCAGACAGGTGTCCCCATTTTACACATTCCGGCAGACAGGTGTCCCCATTTTACACATTCCGGCAGATAGGTGTCCCTATTTTACACATTCCGGCAGGCAAGTGTCCCCATTTTACACATTGCGGCAGGAAAGTGTCCCCATTTTACACATTGCAGCAGGAAAGTGTCCCCATTTTACACATTGCAGCAGGCACGTGCCTCCATTTTACAGAGTACGGCAGGCAAGTGTTCACATTTTACACATTGCGGCAGGAAAGTGTCCCCATTTTACACATTCCGGCAGGCAAGTGTCCCTATTTTACACATTGCGGCAGGAAAGTGTCCCCATTTTACACATTGCGGCAGGAAAGTGTCCCCATTTTACACATTGCGGCAGGAAAGTGTCCCCATTTTACACATTGCGGCAGGAAAGTGTCCCCATTTTACACATTGCGGCAGGAAAGTGTCCCCATTTTACACATTGTGGCAGGCACGTGCCCCCATTGTACACAGTACGGCAGGCAAGTGTTCACATTTTACACATTGCGGCAGGAAAGTGTCCCCATTTTACACATTGCGGCAGGAAAGTGTCCCCGATTTACACATTACAGCAGGCAAGTGTCCCCATTTTACACATTGCGGCAGGAAAGTGTCCCCATTTTACACATTGCGGCAGGAAAGTGTCCCCATTTTACACATTGCGGCAGGCACGTGCCCCCATTTTACACAGCATGGCAGGCAAGTGTCCCCATTTTACACATTGCAGCAGGCACGTGCCCCCATTTTACACATTGCGGCAGGAAAGTGTCCCCATTTTACACATTGTGGCAGGCACGTGCCCCCATTTTACACAGTACGCCAGGCAAGTGTTCACATTTTACACATTGCGGCAGGAAAGTGTCCCCATTTTACACATTGCGGCAGGAAAGTGTCCCCATTTTACACATTACAGCAGGCAAGTATCCCCATTTTACACATTGCGGAAGGAGAGTGTCCCCATTTTACACATTCCGTCAGACAAGTGTCCCTATTTTACACATTGCGGCAGGCAAGTGCCCCATTTTACACATTGCGGCAGGCAAGTGTCCCCATTTTACACATTACGGCAGACAGGTGTCCCCATTTTACACATTACGGCCTACAGGTGTCCCCATTTTACACATTCCGGCAGACAGGTGTCCCCATTTTACATATTCCGTCAGACAAGTGTCCCTATTTTACACATTCCGGCAGGCAAGTGTCCCCATTTTACACATTGCGGCAGGCACATGCCCCCATTTTACACATTGCGGCAGGAAAGTGTCCCCATTTTACACATTGCAGCAGGCACGTGCCTCCATTTTACAGAGTACGGCAGGCAAGTGTTCACATTTTACACATTGCGGCAGGAAAGTGTCCCCATTTTACACATTGCGGCAGGAAAGTGTCCCCATTTTACACATTGCGGCAGGAAAGTGTCCCCATTTTACACATTGCGGCAGGAAAGTGTCCCCATTTTACACATTGCGGCAGGAAAGTGTACCCATTTTACACATTGTGGCAGGCACGTGCCCCCATTTTACACATTCCGGCAGGCAAGTGTCCCCATTTTACACATTACGGCAGACAGGTGTCCCCATTTTACACATTACGGCAGACAGGTGTTCCCATTTTACACATTACGGCAGACAGGTGTCCCCATTTTACACATTCCGTCAGACAAGTGTCCCTATTTTACACATTGCGGCTGGCAAGTGTCCCCATTTTACACATTGCGGCAGGCACATGCCCCCATTTTACACATTGTGGCAGGAAAGTGTCCCCATTTTACACATTGTGGCAGGCACGTGCCCCCATTTTACACAGTACGCCAGGCAAGTGTTCACATTTTACACATTGCGGCAGGAAAGTGTCCCCATTTTACACATTGCGGCAGGAAAGTGTCCCCATTTTACACATTGCGGCAGGAAAGTGTCCCAATTTTACACATTGCGGCAGGAAAGTGTCCCCATTTTACACATTGCGGCAGGAAAGTGTCCCCATTTTACACATTACAGCAGGCAAGTATCCCCATTTTACACATTGCGGAAGGAGAGTGTCCCCATTTTACACATTCCGTCAGACAAGTGTCCCTATTTTACACATTGCGGCAGGCAAGTGCCCCATTTTACACATTGCGGCAGGCAAGTGTCCCCATTTTACACATTACGGCAGACAGGTGTCCCCATTTTACACATTACGGCCTACAGGTGTCCCCATTTTACACATTCCGGCAGACAGGTGTCCCCATTTTACATATTCCGTCAGACAAGTGTCCCTATTTTACACATTCCGGCAGGCAAGTGTCCCCATTTTACACATTGCGGCAGGCACATGCCCCCATTTTACACATTGCGGCAGGAAAGTGTCCCCATTTTACACATTGCAGCAGGCACGTGCCTCCATTTTACAGAGTACGGCAGGCAAGTGTTCACATTTTACACATTGCGGCAGGAAAGTGTCCCCATTTTACACATTGCGGCAGGAAAGTGTCCCCATTTTACACATTGCGGCAGGAAAGTGTCCCCATTTTACACATTGCGGCAGGAAAGTGTCCCCATTTTACACATTGCGGCAGGAAAGTGTACCCATTTTACACATTGTGGCAGGCACGTGCCCCCATTTTACACATTCCGGCAGGCAAGTGTCCCCATTTTACACATTACGGCAGACAGGTGTCCCCATTTTACACATTACGGCAGACAGGTGTTCCCATTTTACACATTACGGCAGACAGGTGTCCCCATTTTACACATTCCGTCAGACAAGTGTCCCTATTTTACACATTGCGGCTGGCAAGTGTCCCCATTTTACACATTGCGGCAGGCACATGCCCCCATTTTACACATTGTGGCAGGAAAGTGTCCCCATTTTACACATTGTGGCAGGCACGTGCCCCCATTTTACACAGTACGCCAGGCAAGTGTTCACATTTTACACATTCCGGCAGGCAAGTGTCCCCATTTTACACATTGCGGCAGGAAAGTGTCCCCATTTTACACATTGCAGCAGGAAAGTGTCCCCATTTTACACATTGCAGCAGGCACGTGCCTCCATTTTACAGAGTACGGCAGGCAAGTGTTCACATTTTACACATTGCGGCAGGAAAGTGTCCCCATTTTACACATTCCGGCAGGCAAGTGTCCCTATTTTACACATTGCGGCAGGAAAGTGTCCCCATTTTACACATTGCGGCAGGAAAGTGTCCCCATTTTACACATTGCGGCAGGAAAGTGTCCCCATTTTACACATTGCGGCAGGAAAGTGTCCCCATTTTACACATTGCGGCAGGAAAGTGTCCCCATTTTACACATTGCGGCAGGAAAGTGTCCCCATTTTACACATTGTGGCAGGCACGTGCCCCCATTGTACACAGTACGGCAGGCAAGTGTTCACATTTTACACATTGCGGCAGGAAAGTGTCCCCATTTTACACATTGCGGCAGGAAAGTGTCCCCGATTTACACATTACAGCAGGCAAGTGTCCCCATTTTACACATTGCGGCAGGAAAGTGTCCCCATTTTACACATTGCGGCAGGAAAGTGTCCCCATTTTACACATTGCGGCAGGCACGTGCCCCCATTTTACACAGCATGGCAGGCAAGTGTCCCCATTTTACACATTGCAGCAGGCACGTGCCCCCATTTTACACATTGCGGCAGGAAAGTGTCCCCATTTTACACATTGTGGCAGGCACGTGCCCCCATTTTACACAGTACGCCAGGCAAGTGTTCACATTTTACACATTGCGGCAGGAAAGTGTCCCCATTTTACACATTGCGGCAGGAAAGTGTCCCCATTTTACACATTACAGCAGGCAAGTATCCCCATTTTACACATTGCGGAAGGAGAGTGTCCCCATTTTACACATTCCGTCAGACAAGTGTCCCTATTTTACACATTGCGGCAGGCAAGTGCCCCATTTTACACATTGCGGCAGGCAAGTGTCCCCATTTTACACATTACGGCAGACAGGTGTCCCCATTTTACACATTACGGCCTACAGGTGTCCCCATTTTACACATTCCGGCAGACAGGTGTCCCCATTTTACATATTCCGTCAGACAAGTGTCCCTATTTTACACATTCCGGCAGGCAAGTGTCCCCATTTTACACATTGCGGCAGGCACATGCCCCCATTTTACACATTGCGGCAGGAAAGTGTCCCCATTTTACACATTGCAGCAGGCACGTGCCTCCATTTTACAGAGTACGGCAGGCAAGTGTTCACATTTTACACATTGCGGCAGGAAAGTGTCCCCATTTTACACATTGCGGCAGGAAAGTGTCCCCATTTTACACATTGCGGCAGGAAAGTGTCCCCATTTTACACATTGCGGCAGGAAAGTGTCCCCATTTTACACATTGCGGCAGGAAAGTGTACCCATTTTACACATTGTGGCAGGCACGTGCCCCCATTTTACACATTCCGGCAGGCAAGTGTCCCCATTTTACACATTACGGCAGACAGGTGTCCCCATTTTACACATTACGGCAGACAGGTGTTCCCATTTTACACATTACGGCAGACAGGTGTCCCCATTTTACACATTCCGTCAGACAAGTGTCCCTATTTTACACATTGCGGCTGGCAAGTGTCCCCATTTTACACATTGCGGCAGGCACATGCCCCCATTTTACACATTGTGGCAGGAAAGTGTCCCCATTTTACACATTGTGGCAGGCACGTGCCCCCATTTTACACAGTACGCCAGGCAAGTGTTCACATTTTACACATTGCGGCAGGAAAGTGTCCCCATTTTACACATTGCGGCAGGAAAGTGTCCCCATTTTACACATTGCGGCAGGAAAGTGTCCCAATTTTACACATTGCGGCAGGAAAGTGTCCCCATTTTACACATTGTGGCAGGCACGTGCCCCCATTTTACACATTCCGGCAGGCAAGTGTCCCCATTTTACACATTACGGCAGACAGGTGTCCCCATTTTACACATTACGGCAGACAGGTGTTCCCATTTTACACATTACGGCAGACAGGAGTCCCCATTTTACACATTGTGGCAGGCAAGTGTCTCCATTTTACACATTGCGGCAGGAAAGTGTCCCCATTTTACACATTGCGGCAGGAAAGTGTCCCCATTTTACACATTGTGGCAGGCACGTGCCCCCATTTTACACATTCCGGCAGGCAAGTGTCCACATTTTACACATTCCGGCAGACAGGTGTCCCCATTTTACACATTCCGACAGACAAGTGTCCCTATTTTACACATTGCGGCAGGCAAGTGTCCCCATTTTACACATTGCGGCAGGCAAGTGTCCCCATTTTACACATTCCTGCAGACAGGTGTCCCCATTTTACACATTCCGTCAGACAAGTGTCCCTATTTTACACATTCCGGCAGGCAAGTGTCCCCATTTTACACATTGCGGCAGGCACATGCCCCCATTTTACACGTTGCGGCAGGAAAGTGTCCCCATTTTACACATTGCAGCAGGCACGTGCCTCCATTTTATAGAGTACGGCAGGCAAGTGTTCACATTTTACACAATGCGGCAGGAAAGTGTCCCCATTTTACACATTGCGGCAGGAAAGTGTCCCCATTTTACACATTGCGGCAGGAAAGTGTCCCCATTTTACACATTGCGGCAGGAAAGTGTCCCCATTTTACACATTGTGGCAGGCACATGCCCCCATTCTACACAGTACGGTAGGCAAGTGTTCACATTTTACACATTGTGGCAGGAAAGTGTCCCCATTTTACACATTGTGGCAGGCACGTGCCCCCATTTTACACAGTACGGCAGGCAAGTGTTCACATTTTACACATTGCGGCAGGAAAGTGTCCCCATTTTACACATTGCGGCAGGAAAGTGTCCCCATTTTACACATTGCGGCAGGCACGTGCCCCCATTTTACACAGCATGGCAGGCAAGTGTCCCCATTTTACACATTGCGGCAGGCACGTGCCCCCATTTTACACATTGCGGCAGGAAAGTGTACCCATTTTACACATTGTGGCAGGCACGTGCCCCCATTTTACACAGTACGCCAGGCAAGTGTTCACATTTTACACATTGCGGCAGGAAAGTGTCCCTATTTTACACATTGCAGCAGGAAAGTGTCCCCATTTTACACATTACAGCAGGCAAGTGTCCCCATTTTACACATTGCGGTAGGAAAGTGTCCCCATTTTATACATTGCGGCAGGAAAGTGTCCCCATTTTACACATTGCGGCAGGCACGTGCCCCCATTTTACACAGCATGGCAGGCAAGGGTCCCCATTTTACACATTGCGGCAGGCACGTGCCCCCATTTTAAACATTACGGCAGGCAAGTGTCCCCATTTTACACATTCCTGCAGACAGGTGTCCCCATTTTACACATTCCGGCAGACAGGTGTCCCCATTTTACACATTCCGGCAGATAGGTGTCCCTATTTTACACATTCCGGCAGGCAAGTGTCCCCATTTTACACATTGCGGCAGGAAAGTGTCCCCATTTTACACATTGCGGCAGGAAAGTGTCCCCATTTTACACATTGCAGCAGGCACGTGCCTCCATTTTACAGAGTACGGCAGGCAAGTGTTCACATTTTACACATTGCGGCAGGAAAGTGTCCCCATTTTACACATTCCGGCAGGCAAGTGTCCCTATTTTACACATTGCGGCAGGAAAGTGTCCCCATTTTACACATTGCGGCAGGAAAGTGTCCCCATTTTACACATTGCGGCAGGAAAGTGTCCCCATTTTACACATTGCGGCAGGAAAGTGTCCCCATTTTACACATTGCGGCAGGAAAGTGTCCCCATTTTACACATTGCGGCAGGAAAGTGTCCCCATTTTACACATTGTGGCAGGCACGTGCCCCCATTGAACACAGTACGGCAGGCAAGTGTTCACATTTTACACATTGCGGCAGGAAAGTGTCCCCATTTTACACATTGCGGCAGGAAAGTGTCCCCATTTTACACATTGCGGCAGGAAAGTGTCCCCATTTTACACATTGCGGCAGGAAAGTGTCCCCATTTTACACATTGTGGCAGGCACGTGCCCCCATTTTACACAGTACGGCAGGCAAGTGTTCACATTTTACACATTGCGGCAGGAAAGTGTCCCCATTTTACACATTGCGGCAGGAAAGTGTCCCCGATTTACACATTACAGCAGGCAAGTGTCCCCATTTTACACATTGCAGCAGGAAAGTGTCCCCATTTTACACATTGCGGCAGGAAAGTGTCCCCATTTTACACATTGCGGCAGGCACGTGCCCCCATTTTACACAGCATGGCAGGCAAGTGTCCCCATTTTACACATTGCAGCAGGCATGTGCCCCCATTTTACACATTGCGGCAGGAAAGTGTCCCCATTTTACACATTGTGGCAGGCACGTGCCCCCATTTTACACAGTACGCCAGGCAAGTGTTCACATTTTACACATTGCGGCAGGAAAGTGTCCCCATTTTACACATTGCGGCAGGAAAGTGTCCCCATTTTACACATTACAGCAGGCAAGTATCCCCATTTTACACATTGCGGAAGGAGAGTGTCCCCATTTTACACATTCCGTCAGACAAGTGTCCCTATTTTACACATTGCGGCAGGCAAGTGTCCCATTTTACACATTGCGGCAGGCAAGTGTCCCCATTTTACACATTACGGCAGACAGGTGTCCCCATTTTACACATTACGGCCTACAGGTGTCCCCATTTTACACATTCCGGCAGACAGGTGTCCCCATTTTACATATTCCGTCAGACAAGTGTCCCTATTTTACACATTCCGGCAGGCAAGTGTCCCCATTTTACACATTGCGGCAGGCACATGCCCCCATTTTACACATTGCGGCAGGAAAAATGTCCCCATTTTACACATTGCAGCAGGCACGTGCCTCCATTTTACAGAGTACGGCAGGCAAGTGTTCACATTTTACACATTGCGGCAGGAAAGTGTCCCCATTTTACACATTGCGGCAGGAAAGTGTCCCCATTTTACACATTGCGGCAGGAAAGTGTCCCCATTTTACACATTGCGGCAGGAAAGTGTCCCCATTTTACACATTGCGGCAGGAAAGTGTACCCATTTTACACATTGTGGCAGGCACGTGCCCCCATTTTACACATTCCGGCAGGCAAGTGTCCCCATTTTACACATTACGGCAGACAGGTGTCCCCATTTTACACATTACGGCAGACAGGTGTTCCCATTTTACACATTACGGCAGACAGTTGTCCCCATTTTACACATTCCGTCAGACAAGTGTCCCTATTTTACACATTGCGGCTGGCAAGTGTCCCCATTTTACACATTGCGGCAGGCACATGCCCCCATTTTACACATTGTGGCAGGAAAGTGTCCCCATTTTACACATTGTGGCAGGCACGTGCCCCCATTTTACACAGTACGCCAGGCAAGTGTTCACATTTTACACATTGCGGCAGGAAAGTGTCCCCATTTTACACATTGCGGCAGGAAAGTGTCCCCATTTTACACATTGCGGCAGGAAAGTGTCCCAATTTTACACATTGTGGCAGGAAAGTGTCCCCATTTTACACATTGTGGCAGGCACGTGCCCCCATTTTACACATTCCGGCAGGCAAGTGTCCCCATTTTACACATTACGGCAGACAGGTGTCCCCATTTTACACATTACGGCAGACAGGTGTTCCCATTTTACACATTACGGCAGACAGGAGTCCCCATTTTACACATTGTGGCAGGCAAGTGTCTCCATTTTACAAATTGCGGCAGGAAAGTGTCCCCATTTTACACATTGCGGCAGGAAAGTGTCCCCATTTTACACATTGTGGCAGGCACGTGCCCCCATTTTACACATTCCGGCAGGCAAGTGTCCACATTTTACACATTCCGGCAGACAGGTGTCCCCATTTTACACATTCCGTCAGACAAGTGTCCCTATTTTACACATTGCGGCAGGCAAGTGTCCCCATTTTACACATTGCGGCAGGCAAGTGTCCCCATTTTACACATTCCTGCAGACAGGTGTCCCCATTTTACACATTCCGTCAGACAAGTGTCCCTATTTTACACATTCCGGCAGGCAAGTGTCCCCATTTTACACATTGCGGCAGGCACATGCCCCCATTTTACACATTGCGGCAGGAAAGTGTCCCCATTTTACACATTGCAGCAGGCACGTGCCTCCATTTTACAGAGTACGGCAGGCAAGGGTTCACATTTTACACATTGCGGCAGGAAAGTGTTCCCATTTTACACATTGCGGCAGGAAAGTGTCCCCATTTTACACATTGCGGCAGGAAAGTGTCCCCATTTTACACATTGCGGCAGGAAAGTGTCCCCATTTTACACATTGCGGCAGGAAAGTGTCCCCATTTTACACATTGTGGCAGGCACGTGCCCAAATTCTACACAGTACGGCAGGCAAGTGTTCTCATTTTACACATTGCGGCAGGAAAGTGTCCCCATTTTACACATTGCGGCAGGAAAGTGTCCCCATTTTACACATTGTGGCAGGCACGTGCCCCCATTTTACACATTCCGGCAGGCAAGTGTCCCCATTTTACACATTACGGCAGACAGGTGTCCCCATTTTACACATTCCGGCAGACAGGTGTCCCCATTTTACACATTCCGTCTGACAAGTGTCCCTATTTTACACATTGCGGCAGGCAAGTGTCCCCATTTTACACATTGCGGCAGGCACATGCCCCCATTTTACACATTGCGGCAGGAAAGTGTCCCCATTTTACACATTGCAGCAGGCACGTGCCTCCATTTTACAGAGTACGGCAGGCAAGTGTTCACATTTTACACATTGCGGCAGGAAAGTGTCCCCATTTTACACATTGCGGCAGGAAAATGTCCCCATTTTACACATTGCGGCAGGAAAGTGTCCCCATTTTACACATTGCGGCAGGAAAGTGTCCCCATTTTACACATTGCGGCAGGAAAGTGTCCCCATTTTACACATTGTGGCAGGCACATGCCCCCATTCTACACAGTACGGCAGGCAAGTGTTCACATTTTACACATTGCGGCAGGAAAGTGTCCCCATTTTACACATATCGGCAGGAAAGTGTCCCCATTTTACACATTGCGGCAGGAAAGTGTCCCCATTTTACACATTGTGGCAGGCACGTGCCCCCATTTTACACAGTACGGCAGGCAAGTGTTCACATTTTACATATTGCGGCAGGAAAGTGTCCCCATTTTACACATTGCGGCAGGAAAGTGTCCCCAATTTACACATTACAGCAGGCAAGTGTCCCCATTTTACACATTGCGGCAGGAAAGTGTCCCCATTTTACACATTGCGGCAGGAAAGTGTCCCCATTTTACACATTGCGGCAGGAAAGTGTCCCCATTTTACACATTGCGGCAGCAAAGTGTCCCCATTTTACACATTGTGGCAGGCACGTGCCCAAATTCTACACAGTACGGCAGGCAAGTGTTCTCATTTTACACATTGCGGCAGGAAAGTGTCCCCATTTTACACATTGCGGCAGGAAAGTGTCCCCATTTTACACATTGCGGCAGGAAAGTGTCCCCATTTTACACATTGTGGCAAGCACGTGCCCCCATTTTACACATTCCGGCAGGCAAGTGTCCCCATTTTACACATTACGGTAGACAGGTGTCCCCATTTTACACATTACGGCAGACAGGTGTCCCCATTTTACACATTCCGGCAGACAGGTGTCCCCATTTTACACATTCCGTCAGACAAGTGTCCCTATTTTACACATTGCGGCAGGCTAGTGTCCCCATTTTACACATTGCGGCAGGCACATGCCCCCATTTTACACATTGCGGCAGGAAAGTGTCCCCATTTTACACATTGCAGCAGGCACGTGCCTCCATTTTACAGAGTACGGCAGGCAAGTGTTCACATTTTACACATTGCGGCAGGCAAGTGTCTCCATTTTACAAATTGCGGCAGGAAAGTGTCCCCATTTTACACATTGCGGCAGGAAAGTGTCCCCATTTTACACATTGTGGCAGGCACGTGCCCCCATTTTACACATTCCGGCAGGCAAGTGTCCACATTTTACACATTCCGGCAGACAGGTGTCCCCATTTTACACATTCCGTCAGACAAGTGTCCCTATTTTACACATTGCGGCAGGCAAGTGTCCCCATTTTACACATTGCGGCAGGCAAGTGTCCCCATTTTACACATTCCTGCAGACAGGTGTCCCCATTTTACACATTCCGTCAGACAAGTGTCCCTATTTTACACATTCCGGCAGGCAAGTGTCCCCATTTTACACATTGCGGCAGGCACATGCCCCCATTTTACACATTGCGGCAGGAAAGTGTCCCCATTTTACACATTGCAGCAGGCACGTGCCTCCATTTTACAGAGTACGGCAGGCAAGGGTTCACATTTTACACATTGCGGCAGGAAAGTGTTCCCATTTTACACATTGCGGCAGGAAAGTGTCCCCATTTTACACATTGCGGCAGGAAAGTGTCCCCATTTTACACATTGCGGCAGGAAAGTGTCCCCATTTTACACATTGTGGCAGGCACGTGCCCAAATTCTACACAGTACGGCAGGCAAGTGTTCTCATTTTACACATTGCGGCAGGAAAGTGTCCCCATTTTACACATTGCGGCAGGAAAGTGTCCCCATTTTACACATTGTGGCAGGCACGTGCCCCCATTTTACACATTCCGGCAGGCAAGTGTCCCCATTTTACACATTACGGCAGACAGGTGTCCCCATTTTACACATTCCGGCAGACAGGTGTCCCCATTTTACACATTCCGTCAGACAAGTGTCCCTATTTTACACATTGCGGCAGGCAAGTGTCCCCATTTTACACATTGCGGCAGGCACATGCCCCCATTTTACACATTGCGGCAGGAAAGTGTCCCCATTTTACACATTGCAGCAGGCACGTGCCTCCATTTTACAGAGTACGGCAGGCAAGTGTTCACATTTTACACATTGCGGCAGGAAAGTGTCCCCATTTTACACATTGCGGCAGGAAAATGTCCCCATTTTACACATTGCGGCAGGAAAGTGTCCCCATTTTACACATTGCGGCAGGAAAGTGTCCCCATTTTACACATTGCGGCAGGAAAGTGTCCCCATTTTACACATTGTGGCAGGCACATGCCCCCATTCTACACAGTACGGCAGGCAAGTGTTCACATTTTACACATTGCGGCAGGAAAGTGTCCCCATTTTACACATATCGGCAGGAAAGTGTCCCCATTTTACACATTGCGGCAGGAAAGTGTCCCCATTTTACACATTGTGGCAGGCACGTGCCCCCATTTTACACAGTACGGCAGGCAAGTGTTCACATTTTACATATTGCGGCAGGAAAGTGTCCCCATTTTACACATTGCGGCAGGAAAGTGTCCCCAATTTACACATTACAGCAGGCAAGTGTCCCCATTTTACACATTGCGGCAGGAAAGTGTCCCCATTTTACACATTGCGGCAGGAAAGTGTCCCCATTTTACACATTGCGGCAGGAAAGTGTCCCCATTTTACACATTGCGGCAGCAAAGTGTCCCCATTTTACACATTGTGGCAGGCACGTGCCCAAATTCTACACAGTACGGCAGGCAAGTGTTCTCATTTTACACATTGCGGCAGGAAAGTGTCCCCATTTTACACATTGCGGCAGGAAAGTGTCCCCATTTTACACATTGCGGCAGGAAAGTGTCCCCATTTTACACATTGTGGCAAGCACGTGCCCCCATTTTACACATTCCGGCAGGCAAGTGTCCCCATTTTACACATTACGGTAGACAGGTGTCCCCATTTTACACATTACGGCAGACAGGTGTCCCCATTTTACACATTCCGGCAGACAGGTGTCCCCATTTTACACATTCCGTCAGACAAGTGTCCCTATTTTACACATTGCGGCAGGCTAGTGTCCCCATTTTACACATTGCGGCAGGCACATGCCCCCATTTTACACATTGCGGCAGGAAAGTGTCCCCATTTTACACATTGCAGCAGGCACGTGCCTCCATTTTACAGAGTACGGCAGGCAAGTGTTCACATTTTACACATTGCGGCAGGAAAGTGTCCCCATTTTACACATTGCGGCAGGAAAGTGTCCCCATTTTACACATTGCGGCAGGAAAGTGTCCCCATTTTACACATTGCGGCAGGAAAGTGTCCCCATTTTACACATTGCAGCAGGAAAGTGTCCCCATTTTACACATTGTGGCAGGCACATGCCCCCATTCTACACAGTACGGCAGGCAAGTGTTCACATTTTACACATTGCGGCAGGAAAGTGTCCCCATTTTACACATTGCGGCAGGAAAGTGTCCCCATTTTACACATTGCGGCAGGAAAGTGTCCCCATTTTACACATTGTGGCAGGCACGTGCCCCCATTTTACACAGTACGGCAGGCAAGTGTTCACATTTTACACATTGCGGCAGGAAAGTGTCCCCATTTTACACATTGCGGCAGGAAAGTGTCCCCATTTTACACATTGCGGCAGGAAAGTGTCCCCATTTTACACATTGCGGCAGGCACGTGCCCCCATTTTACACAGCATGGCAGGCAAGTGTCCCCATTTTACACATTGCGGCAGGCACGTGCCCCCATTTTACACATTGCGGCAGGAAAGTGTACCCATTTTACACATTGTGGCAGGCACGTGCCCCCATTTTACACAGTACGCCAGGCAAGTGTTCACATTTTACACATTGCGGCAGGAAAGTGTCCCTATTTTACACATTGCAGCAGGAAAGTGTCCCCATTTTACACATTACAGCAGGCAAGTGTCCCCATTTTACACATTGCGGTAGGAAAGTGTCCCCATTTTATACATTGCGGCAGGAAAGTGTCCCCATTTTACACATTGCGGCAGGCACGTGCCCCCATTTTACACAGCATGGCAGGCAAGGGTCCCCATTTTACACATTGCGGCAGGCACGTGCCCCCATTTTAAACATTACGGCAGGCAAGTGTCCCCATTTTACACATTCCGGCAGACAGGTGTCCCCATTTTACACATTCCGGCAGACAGGTGTCCCCATTTTACACATTCCGGCAGATAGGTGTCCCTATTTTACACATTCCGGCAGGCAAGTGTCCCCATTTTACACATTGCGGCAGGAAAGTGTCCCCATTTTACACATTGCAGCAGGAAAGTGTCCCCATTTTACACATTGCAGCAGGCACGTGCCTCCATTTTACAGAGTACGGCAGGCAAGTGTTCACATTTTACACATTGCGGCAGGAAAGTGTCCCCATTTTACACATTCCGGCAGGCAAGTGTCACTATTTTACACATTGCGGCAGGAAAGTGTCCCCATTTTACACATTGCGGCAGGAAAGTGTCCCCATTTTACACATTGCGGCAGGAAAGTGTCCCCATTTTACACATTGCGGCAGGAAAGTGTCCCCATTTTACACATTGCGGCAGGAAAGTGTCCCCATTTTACACATTGCGGCAGGAAAGTGTCCCCATTTTACACATTGTGGCAGGCACGTGCCCCCATTGTACACAGTACGGCAGGCAAGTGTTCACATTTTACACATTGCGGCAGGAAAGTGTCCCCATTTTACACATTGCGGCAGGAAAGTGTCCCCATTTTACACATTGCGGCAGGAAAGTGTCCCCATTTTACACATTGCGGCAGGAAAGTGTCCCCATTTTACACATTGTGGCAGGCACGTGCCCCCATTTTACACAGTACGGCAGGCAAGTGTTCACATTTTACACATTGCGGCAGGAAAGTGTCCCCATTTTACACATTGCGGCAGGAAAGTGTCCCCGATTTACACATTACAGCAGGCAAGTGTCCCCATTTTACACATTGCGGCAGGAAAGTGTCCCCATTTTACACATTGCGGCAGGAAAGTGTCCCCATTTTACACATTGCGGCAGGCACGTGCCCCCATTTTACACAGCATGGCAGGCAAGTGTCCCCATTTTACACATTGCAGCAGGCACGTGCCCCCATTTTACACATTGCGGCAGGAAAGTGTCCCCATTTTACACATTGTGGCAGGCACGTGCCCCCATTTTACACAGTACGCCAGGCAAGTGTTCACATTTTACACATTGCGGCAGGAAAGTGTCCCCATTTTACACATTGCGGCAGGAAAGTGTCCCCATTTTACACATTACAGCAGGCAAGTATCCCCATTTTACACATTGCGGAAGGAGAGTGTCCCCATTTTACACATTCCGTCAGACAAGTGTCCCTATTTTACACATTGCGGCAGGCAAGTGCCCCATTTTACACATTGCGGCAGGCAAGTGTCCCCATTTTACACATTACGGCAGACAGGTGTCCCCATTTTACACATTACGGCCTACAGGTGTCCCCATTTTACACATTCCGGCAGACAGGTGTCCCCATTTTACATATTCCGTCAGACAAGTGTCCCTATTTTACACATTCCGGCAGGCAAGTGTCCCCATTTTACACATTGCGGCAGGCACATGCCCCCATTTTACACATTGCGGCAGGAAAGTGTCCCCATTTTACACATTGCAGCAGGCACGTGCCTCCATTTTACAGAGTACGGCAGGCAAGTGTTCACATTTTACACATTGCGGCAGGAAAGTGTCCCCATTTTACACATTGCGGCAGGAAAGTGTCCCCATTTTACACATTGCGGCAGGAAAGTGTCCCCATTTTACACATTGCGGCAGGAAAGTGTCCCCATTTTACACATTGCGGCAGGAAAGTGTACCCATTTTACACATTGTGGCAGGCACGTGCCCCCATTTTATACATTCCGGCAGGCAAGTGTCCCCATTTTACACATTACGGCAGACAGGTGTCCCCATTTTACACATTACGGCAGACAGGTGTTCCCATTTTACACATTACGGCAGACAGGTGTCCCCATTTTACACATTCCGTCAGACAAGTGTCCCTATTTTACACATTGCGGCAGGCAAGTGTCCCCATTTTACACATTGCGGCAGGCACATGCCCCCATTTTACACATTGCGGCAGGAAAGTGTCCCCATTTTACACATTGTGGCAGGCACGTGCCCCCATTTTACACAGTACGCCAGGCAAGTGTTCACATTTTACACATTGCGGCAGGAAAGTGTCCCCATTTTACACATTGCGGCAGGAAAGTGTCCCCATTTTACACATTGCGGCAGGAAAGTGTCCCCATTTTACACATTGCGGCAGGAAAGTGTCCCCATTTTACACATTGTGGCAGGCACGTGCCCCCATTTTACACATTCCGGCAGGCAAGTGTCCCCATTTTACACATTACGGCAGACAGGTGTCCCCATTTTACACATTACGGCAGACAGGTGTTCCCATTTTACACATTACGGCAGACAGGTGTCCCCATTTTACACATTGTGGCAGGCAAGTGTCTCCATTTTACACATTGCGGCAGGAAAGTGTCCCCATTTTACACATTGCGGCAGGAAAGTGTCCCCATTTTACACATTGTGGCAGGCACGTGCCCCCATTTTACACATTACGGCAGGCAAGTGTCCACATTTTACACATTCCGGCAGACAGGTGTCCCCATTTTACACATTCCGTCAGACAAGTGTCCCTATTTTACACATTGCGGCAGGCAAGTGTCCCCATTTTACACATTGCGGCAGGCAAGTGTCCCCATTTTACACATTACGGCAGACAGGTGTTCCCATTTTACACATTCCTGCAGACAGGTGTCCCCATTTTACACATTCCGTCAGACAAGTGTCCCTATTTTACACATTCCGGCAGGCAAGTGTCCCCATTTTACACATTGCGGCAGGCACATGCCCCCATTTTACACATTGCGGCAGGAAAGTGTCCCCATTTTACACATTACAGCAGGCACGTGCCTCCATTTTACAGAGTACGGCAGGCAAGGGTTCACATTTTACACATTGCGGCAGGAAAGTGTTCCCATTTTACACATTGCGGCAGGAAAGTGTCCCCATTTTACACATTGCGGCAGGAAAGTGTCCCCATTTTACACATTGCGGCAGGAAAGTGTCCCCATTTTACACATTGCGGCAGGAAAGTGTCCCCATTTTACACATTGTGGCAGGCACGTGCCCAAATTCTACACAGTACGGCAGGCAAGTGTTCTCATTTTACACATTGCGGCAGGAAAGTGTCCCCATTTTACACATTGCGGCAGGAAAGTGTCCCCATTTTACACATTGCGGCAGGAAAGTGTCCCCATTTTACACATTGTGGCAGGCACGTGCCCCCATTTTACACATTCCGGCCAGGCAAGTGTCCCCATTTTACACATTACGGTAGACAGGTGTCCCCATTTTACACATTACGGCAGACAGGTGTCCCCATTTTACACATTCCGGCAGACAGGTGTCCCCATTTTACACATTCCGTCAGACAAGTGTCCCTATTTTACACATTGCGGCAGGCAAGTGTCCCCATTTTACACATTGCGGCAGGCACATGCCCCCATTTTACACATTGCGGCAGGAAAGTGTCCCCATTTTACACATTGCAGCAGGCACGTGCCTCCATTTTACAGAGTACGGCAGGCAAGTGTTCACATTTTACACATTGCGGCAGGAAAGTGTCCCCATTTTACACATTGCGGCAGGAAAGTGTCCCCATTTTACACATTGCGGCAGGAAAGTGTCCCCATTTTACACATTGCGGCAGGAAAGTGTCCCCATTTTACACATTGCGGCTGGAAAGTGTCCCCATTTTACACATTGTGGCAGGCACATGCCCCCATTCTACACAGTACGGCAGGCAAGTGTTCACATTTTACACATTGCGGCAGGAAAGTGTCCCCATTTTACACATTGCGGCAGGCACATGCCCCCATTTTACACATTGCGGCAGGAAAGTGTCCCCATTTTACACATTGCAGCAGGCACGTGCCTCCATTTTACAGAGTACGGCAGGCAAGTGTTCACATTTTACACATTGCGGCAGGAAAGTGTCCCCATTTTACACATTGCGGCAGGAAAGTGTCCCCATTTTACACATTGCGGCAGGAAAGTGTCCCCATTTTACACATTGCGGCAGGAAAGTGTCCCCATTTTACCCATTGCGGCAGGAAAGTGTCCCCATTTTACACATTGTGGCAGGCACATGCCCCCATTCTACACAGTACGGCAGGCAAGTGTTCACATTTTACACATTGCGGCAGGAAAGTGTCCCCATTTTACACATATCGGCAGGAAAGTGTCCCCATTTTACACATTGCGGCAGGAAAGTGTCCCCATTTTACACATTGTGGCAGGCACGTGCCCCCATTTTACACAGTACGGCAGGCAAGTGTTCACATTTTACATATTGCGGCAGGAAAGTGTCCCCATTTTACACATTGCGGCAGGAAAGTGTCCCCAATTTACACATTACAGCAGGCAAGTGTCCCCATTTTACACATTGCGGCAGGAAAGTGTCCCCATTTTACACATTGCGGCAGGAAAGTGTCCCCATTTTACACATTGTGGCAGGCACGTGCCCCCATTTTACACAGTACGGCAGGCAAGTGTTCACATTTTACATATTGCGGCAGGAAAGTGTCCCCATTTTACAAATTGCGGCAGGAAAGTGTCCCCAATTTACACATTGCAGCAGGCAAGTGTCCCCATTTTACACATTGCGGCAGGAAAGTGTCCCCATTTTACACATTCCGGCAGGCAAGTGTCCACATTTTACACATTCCGGCAGACAGGTGTCCCCATTTTACACATTCCGTCAGACAAGTGTCCCTATTTTACACATTGCGGCAGGCAAGTGTCCCCATTTTACACATTGCGGCAGGCAAGTGTCCACATTTTACACATTCCGGCAGACAGGTGTCCCCATTTTACACATTCCGTCAGACAAGTGTCCCTATTTTACACATTGCGTCAGACAAGTGTCCCTATTTTACACATTCCGGCAG